>NC_069501.1:441695021-441895021 GCF_027579735.1 Bombina bombina | reverse complement strand
ACCTGTTTTTAATAAGGGAAGAATCTGGAAAGGAAGAATACAAAGTTAAGATCCTAAATTTCCCATTTTTCGGAATGTAGACATTAAAAAATTATCTTGAGAGTCAATATGTAAGTTCATCAGTTTCAAATCCCACGTAGGAATGAAATGATAGGAAACTGGGTAAAGTCTTTCAAAGCTCTGAAAAATAGGACATCTAGGTGAAGATCGACAGGAGTAACTGAGTGTGAAGTTTAATTACAACTGTAATTATCAATGGCATCCTAGAATAACTTCAGAATTTGAAGAGCAGCAACATTCCACTCTTCATATCATTTGAAGAGTTAAATGACACCCTCTAATAGGTTTTGGTGGCCACAGATTTAAAATGGACATTAAACACTCAATATATTTTATAAGCATAGTATTGAGGTTATTCCCCGCCTTCTATCGTTCACTATCTGACCTGTTTGTAGGTATCTAAAGTAGAACTGTTGCACATGTGCAGTGTAACGTAGGTTCCATAATGGCAGCGCCCATGATTAGAGGGAGTTGCATGAAATGTATTCAGTGTCTCTCTAAGTCTAAAATAAAGTAGAAACAGATTGAGATTGTCAGAATATTCTCTATTCAGAATCACAACCAAACATGACAATATTCAAGTTTTCATTATAAAATATGACAGACTGGGGAATTACAGTAATGCAAAAACAGCAGATTATTGTTTCTGGTCTTGGTTGATCCACTGTAAAAGCATAACAGTTTGCTATATATGAGCTTGTGATTCCTTTAAAATTCAACTACATATATGCATTTCCTTAAAGGCCTAAATATCCTTGCTACTCACACAATGCTAAAGTATCTTGCTGTTTTCCCTAAATGCCATAAGATGCACCGTTTACTTAAGCAGCAGACATTCTGCTGAGTAGATGGTCTGATAGCTCAGTAAATCTTGAATATAAACGGCAACTGCTGGACTAGATATACTAAAGTTTTGTTTTTCTTAAAAATAAACTGCTGATGTGAGACCTGCGAACCATTATAAGCAATGTGGCTAAATTTGGGGCTCTCACTTTATTTGTGAATTTAATGGGTTAGAATACAGCAATACAATAAAATAGGTAAATGAAATATATATTATATTTAATATAGCAAAAAATATACTGAAAAATATGTACATATATATTGCTTACATTTTGTATTGTATGTAAGAATTCAGATTAGAACAATTTATGTCAGGGAGCTGGGCCTTGTAACCCTATCTTAGACTGCCTTCCCTGTCCCATATTTATTTATAGTACCCCCATATAGTGCAGTTGTCACATTACGTATAAAGATACTATTAATAATGTACAGTCATTGTTAAATGTGTTTTTCCCGTCGAGTAGGATGGCTAAGGCACTCTGCGGGTGTGTCTAAAGTTCTAAATCTGGTCCGAGACCCCCCCCCCCCCCAAAAACAAAACAAAAACAAACCTCACATTTCAGCCAGAGAGGATGGCAAAATTCAATCTGAGGCTCAGCCACTTTTCTCTATGAATCATTGAGTTGCCTATATTTGTAAGCTCTGAGGTTCCTGGAGACCTATAAACTTTATTGCATCTAAATTTAGTTTTTATTCTACGGTGTTCCTGAAAGTGCCACATAATTGCTTGATGTAAGCATAAAATCACTTTCAAAGACAGAAAATTGATATGTTGCTATAGAAAAAAATGTGTCGTCAATTAAAACTTTTTATTAAAAATGTTTAACTTTCCACTTAAAGTCAAAAGCCTTAAGATCGGATTTTGCTCTGAATGAGACAGATAATTCTTAAATTTCCATATTCTTACAGAAATTCAGTAAGAAGAAAAACTGCTATTGGGGGAAGATCTACTCCTATCTCAACAAGCTGATGGTATTTTTACAAATCTTTTGTGTCAAAGTGCATGACAACAGTACAAATTTCCAATATAGTAAATTAACAACTATTTCCTTGTGCCAAGGTCACAACAATATTAAGCCCATCAGGGATACAGGCTGCCTGAAAGATCACCATCCTGGTCCAATTGTAGCAGAAAAAGCTAGAACAAAGGTGTCACATTTTTCTTTCTTCCTCTGTGAAAAAAAGTCTGCAGTAGAAAAGCAGCAAACTCAAACTGAAGATTAGAGGGAAGACGAGTATACAGAGTTGATCTACCCCATAAGGATGTACAGTTGCTTATTTAGTGACAGTACTGTTGTGAGAACATTAGATAAAAAAAGGATATTAAGCTTTATAATATTCTTGCTGGGATGGGGGTTATGAATGATCTACAAATCATCATACAGGAATTTCAAGTCCTCTCTTGGCCAAAGATGTAACACACTGTTACATGCTAAGCCTGACATACCCCTAGCTTTGCATGCCCAGAGTAAACACTGCAATAATGTTACACGCAATCCTGCTGTTCAAATGCATTGACTTATGATTCTATAAACGGCATATAGGATACTCAACTGAGGTAAATTGTTTTTATAAGAGTGATCTCTTTAGGTTAAGGTGCTGCATGCTCCATGTATCTGCCTAGGGAGATGTTTCGCGTCTAATAATGACAGACTTTGATTTGGTTGTGTTCATCCAGTTCCAGCTGAAGGAGCCTTCCCCCTGTGGCATATTTGCTTGCCCTGGGAAAAAGAGGCCTAGGAAATTGTCAAGGGAAATTAATAGTACACAATAATGATATCATCACACACTGAACATGCACACATCAACCAGAATGCCAACCATGCAAATACGAGTATAGGAAAACACTGAACCTGCTTTCATTTCAAGTGAAAACAGAAACTGCAGTACCAACCAAGCATCAGAGAAAAAAACATAAGCAGACCTCAGTTTTAGCCACTGGTTACATTAGATGCACAAATATAAAAAAAACACTCTAGTGGGAGACACAAAGACAAATTGCAATTGCTGATTCACACTCCTATTATAGCAACACTAATGACGGGAACATTGATACATACTATTATTGTATACCAATGTCACATGTATTTATTATTACTGTAACATCAGTCATGCAAAACAGTTGCAGTAGCAGAATAGCAAGGCCAATTGTCAAACACTGAAGAGCAAGCAACAGTCAATTAAGCAAGAAGACATAACTTATGTGAGCTCAAGCAAAGGTCAAACCACATCAGTCCAAACATCATGCACAAAAATATCCCAAATTAAACTGTTGTTGGCAAAAGGAAAATATAATTTATGCTTACCTGATAAATTCATTTATTTTATGATGGTGAGAGTCTACAATCCATTACTCCTGGGAATTATACTTCTGACCACTAGGAGAAGGCAAAGATCCCAAATCACCAAGAGCCCTTAAAAAAAACTAAAAAACTCCCATCTTACAGGAAGCTAGTCTGACATATAACCAAACCAAAAAAAGAATGTAGGAAAAGAAAGAAGAACAAAACAGAAAAGGGCAGGGAAAAAAAGGAGGTGCATACTTCAACTGGTCGCCAGAAAAAAAAAATCTAAATAATGGGCGGAGTCTCATGGACTCTCACCACCATGAAAGAAATGAATTTATCAGCTAAGCATAAACTAGATTTTATTTAAAAAAAAGTGGTGAGAGTTCACAATCTATTACTACTGGATACTAATACCCCAGATATGGAGTCCACAAGTAATCTGGATGGGACCAGGCTTATACTATTCCAATTAGATTGGCTTATTAGTTTATTTTATTTCAATGCAGAAAAAATACATATGCAAAAATAATAATGCCCAGAAACAGCTGCCTGAAGGACTTTCCTACCAAAAGCTGCTTCAGAAGAAGCAAAACATCAAAATGGTAGAATTTAGTAAAGGTATGTAAGGAAGACCAAGTAGCTGCATTTTTAAAGAGCCCAAGGATAGCTATTTATTTGGTAGACTGGGCAGTTATCCGTTTAGGGGGAGACTGGCCCACCCCCAACTTAATGAATCAAAAGCTTCAACCAAGAGACTAACAAAACGACAGTAGCCTTCTGACCCTTGCCGGAACCAGAAAAAATGAACAAGCAGCTAGAAGGTTGTCTAAAATCCTTAGTAGCCTGCCAATAGACGTTCAAAGCTCTGACCACATCCAAATTATAGAAAAACCTCTCCTTAGAATTATTTGGATTAGGACAAAAAGAGGGAACAACAATCTCACAATTGTTATTATCAGAAGAAACCACCTTAGGCAAAAAAATAATAATAATAAAACTTAGGTCTTAAAACTGCCTTATCATGATTAAGAACAAGATAATGAGGCTCACAACAAAGAGCAGACAGTACAGAAACTTCAATCAGAAGAAATAGCCAACAGACAGAACTTTCCAGGACAAAAGTAGAATATCTAAATTATGTACAAGTTTAAAAGGAGGCAATACACAATTATCCCTCCAATCCACTAGGATCACGATCAATAAATCCCCTTTGGATATGCTCTGGTTAATATCCTCTGCATTGTGTAATAAATGTAATAATCCCTAGTTTTACCTCACCACACACTTGTACAAAATTCACTCTTTACCACCAGTCACAGGTAAATATTGTATGTGTACTGCTACAGAAGTATAGCCTCTATATTACTTATAGTAAATCCAGGCTAAATGATCTACCAGACACTGGGTTCTTTACCAAAGAGAGAGATTTAAATAGAATCTGCCCACATTACAGAGGTTACAGAGATAGTTACATTAAGAGGTTCTCACTCCAAAACACACATTTCCTATCTATCGATTACTGCAGGTTGTGTGTGAGTGTATGCACTTAACAAACCCCTTACTTCCTATTTAGTATGACTGTGTGTGTGTGTATGTGAGTGTACGTGTTTGTGTTGTGTAGAGTGTCATTGTGTGTGTGTGTGTGTGTGTGTGTATGTATAAACCTACCAACCTTCCATCTCAACTGTCACACTCCCTCTCAAGCTGTCCTTCTTATATCCTGAGATTTTTTCTTTACTTGGGACAAGCTGAAATCATTGGGAAGAGTAAATTACATTAGCATATGTAAATAACTTGTCTTTTGTTTAAGTTTATAACTTCCTATTTGTCCTACCACCTGTATCAATAATCACATCCATCCTTAGAATGTAAAACTTTGTTACCTATATACACATATTTTATATCAAATATATGCCTTCATTTAAATCTATTTCTCCTCCCTGGAGTTTTAATCTGGTATTAATGCCAGGTTTAATTTGAATTAAAGCCTGAACAAAACAGTGAATATCAGGAAGGTTAGCAATATCTCTGTGAAATAAAACAGAGAGCAGAGATTTGTCCTTTCAGGGTATTGGCAGACAAACCTTTATCCAAACCATACTGAAGAAACTGGAGAATCCTAGGAATCCAAAAGGAATGCCAGGAATAGTCATGAGAAGAACACCATGAAATATAAGTTTTCCAAACTTTGTGGTAGATCTTCCTTGAAACAGGCTTGCAAGCCTGAATCATAATGTTAATCACAGAGTCAGAGAAACCTCTATGACTGAGGATTAAACGTTCAATTTCCATTCCATTAAGTTTAGAGATTTGAGATCTGGATGGAAGAACGGACCTTGAGAAAGAAGGTCTGGTCTTAGAGGAAGAGGCCAAGGCAGGCAACTGGTCATTCGGACAATGTATGCATACCAAATCCTGTGAGGCCACACTGGGGATATCAGAAACACATATGATTGTTCCATCATGATCTTTGAGATCACTCTTGGTATTAGAACCAGAGGAAGAAAAATGTAAGCAGGTTGGTAAGACCAGGGTACTGCTAGAGCATCCATTGTTTCCGCCTGAGGTCCTTGGAACTGGAGAGGTACGTGGGAAGTTTCCCATTCAAACGAGAGGCCATCAGATCTATTTCTAGAATGCCCCACATCTGTACAATTTGAAAGAATACATCTGGATGTAGAGCCCACTCCCCCGGATGTAGAGAATGACGGCTGAGATAATCCGCTTCCCAATTGTCTACACCTGGGATATGAATCGCAGTTATTAGATAAGAATTGGATTCCGCAAAGAAAGTATTCGAGATACTTTATTCATAGCTAGGGGACTGTGAGTTCCCCCTTGATGATTGACATATGCCACTGTCGTGATATTGTCTGTCTGAAAACGAATGTAAGGTTCTATTTTCAATAGGCCAAGCTTTAAGAGCTCTGACAAGAACACAGAGTTCTAGGATATTTATTGGTAACCTCGCCTCTAAAGGATTCTGAACTCCTTGTGCTGTCAGAGACCCCCAGACAGCTCCCCAACCTGTGGTGATCACAGACCAGGTAGGGTGCACAAAGGAGGCCCCGTTAAGAATAAAGTGGTGGTTTAACCACCAAGTGAGAGAAAGTTGTGTGTTGGGATTTAAGAATATCAGTTGTGATATCCGAGTATAATCCTTGCACCATTGGCGTAACATGCAAAGTTGTAAAGGTCTCATATAAAAAAGAGCAAAGGGGGAATCACGTCCGATGCAGCAATCATGAGACCTAAAACTTCCATAACACATGGTAACTGAAGAGAATGATAGGGACTGAATGTTTAGACAAGATAAAACCAATTTCAACCGTCTCTTTTCAGTTAGGGAATAAGTCATGGACACAATCTATCTGGAAACCTAAAAAGGTGACCTTTGTCTAAGGAATCAAGAAACGCTTTGGTAAATTGATCCTCCAACCATGTCTTCAAAGGAACAACAATAGTTTTTACCTTGAAAAGATAGTAATCTTGTTTTAGACACCATGTCAGCATGTCAAGATTTAAGCCATAGAGCTCTTCTAGTAAGAATAGCTAGATTTGATGTTTATTTTCATGACATCACAGATTGCATCACAAATAAAAAGATTTGCATCTTGAATTAGAATGTTAGATTATTCAGGGTCTGAAGACAACTACTGAGCTAGACTGTCTAACCAAAAAGCAGAGGCAACAGCAACATCAGCCATGGATATAACTGGTCTAAGAATATAGTCAGTATGTAATTATGCCCTTATAAGTTAAGATTCAAGCTTCCTATCTAAAGGGTCTTTAAAAGAAGTACTGTCTTTCATAGGAATGGTAGTTCATTTGGCAAGAGTGGAAATAACCCCATAAACCTTAGGGAATGTTTCCCAAAATTCCATATTAGCAATAGCTAAAGGATACAATTTTTTAAACCTAGAAGAATGGTTAAAAGGAGGTACCAGGTTTAGACCATTCTTTAGCAATCACATTAGAGATAGCGTCTGGAATAGAAAAACTTCATGAGTTATAACAGTAGTCTTAAATACAGAATTTAAACAATTACAAGGTTTATCATCAGGAGTTTTAGACTCCTCAAAGTAAATAATACTTCCTTTAAAAGAGCGGATACGTTCAATTTTTATGAATTATTTTTATAATTTTCAGTCTCTGATGTAGGATCCTCTGAATCAGAGGAACCCACATCAGTAGAAGATAAGTCAGTCGGTTAGTACAAAATTCACTAGATTTAGGAAAATTATGTAATGTCCTTTTACATTTATTTGAAGGTAATATAGCAGTCATAGCCTTCTCTATGGCTGCAGCAATAAAATCCTTCATTGTTGAAGGAATGCCTTGTGCATTAGACTGAGAAGGAAAAAAGAGGATGCATTTGTACTTTTATAAATATTGTCAGAATTAAGTAAATTTTCAAAACAAGAGCAACATAATTGAGCTGAAGAAATCAGTTCAGCTTTTTTACACTAAACACACTTAGCTTTGGTAGAAACATGTTCATGCAGCTCAGTTCCTATAGTAACATCTGAGGCATGTTCAGTTTGATACATCATGACAAAAAAAAATATATATATATATATATATATATATATATATATATATATAAAAAAAAAAAATTAGTTGCAATAATATCACATGCTCCTTAATACAGCAGGTTTGAGAGGTAAAGGAAAAAACAAAGCTGAAAAAAATGAAGATTTATCATGTTAGCTAACATCGTTTAGTAAAAGCAAGCGCTGCATATAGCGCTCTAGAAATTTGAGAGCACATAATGATGTGGGAGCAGGCTTTTATCAGAAAAAAAACATAATTTATGCTTACCTGATAAATTCCTTTCTTCTGTTGTGTGATCAGTCCACGGGTCATCATTACTTCTGGGATATAACTCCTCCCCAACAGGAAATGCAAGAGGATTCACCCAGCAGAGCTGCATATAGCTCCTCCCCTCTACGTCAGTCCCAGTCATTCGACCAAGAATCAACGAGAAAGGAGTAACCAAGGGTGAAGTGGTGACTGGAGTATAATTTAAAAGATATTTACCTGCCTTAAAACAGGGCGGGCCGTGGACTGATCACACAACAGAAGAAAGGAATTTATCAGGTAAGCATAAATTATGTTTTCTTCTGTTATGTGTGATCAGTCCACGGGTCATCATTACTTCTGGGATACCAATACCAAAGCAAAAGTACACGGATGACGGGAGGGATAGGCAGGCTCATTATACAGAAGGAACCACTGCCTGAAGAACCTTTCTCCCAAAAATAGCCTCCGAAGAAGCAAAAGTGTCAAATTTGTAAAATTTGGAAAAAGTATGAAGCGAAGACCAAGTTGCAGCCTTGCAAATCTGTTCAACAGAGGCCTCATTCTTAAAGGCCCAAGTGGAAGCCACAGCTCTAGTGGAGTGAGCTGTAATTCTTTCAGGAGGCTGCTGTCCAGCAGTCTCATAGGCTAAACGTATTATGCTACGAAGCCAAAAAGAGAGAGAGGTAGCAGAAGCTTTTTGACCTCTCCTCTGTCCAGAATAAACGACAAACAGGGAAGAAGTTTGGCGAAAATCTTTAGTTGCCTGCAAGTAGAACTTGAGGGCACGAACTACATCCAGATTGTGTAGAAGACGTTCCTTCTTTGAAGAAGGATTTGGACACAAGGATGGAACAACAATCTCTTGATTGATATTCCTGTTAGTGACTACCTTAGGTAAGAACCCAGGTTTAGTACGCAGAACTACCTTGTCTGAGTGAAAAATCAGATAAGGAGAATCACAATGTAAGGCTGATAACTCAGAGACTCTTCGAGCCGAGGAAATAGCCATTAAAAACAGAACTTTCCAAGATAACAATTTTATATCAATGGAATGAAGGGGTTCAAACGGAACACCCTGTAAAACGTTAAGAACTAAGTTTAAACTCCATGGCGGAGCAACAGCTTTAAACACAGGCTTGATCCTAGCTAAAGCCTGACAAAAGGCCTGGACGTCTGGATTTTCTGACAGACGCCTGTGTAACAAGATGGACAGAGCTGAAATCTGTCCCTTTAATGAACTAGCTGATAAACCCTTTTCTAAACCTTCTTGTAGAAAGGACAATATCCTAGCGATCCTAACCTTACTCCAGGAGTAACCTTTGGATTCGCACCAGTATAGGTATTTACGCCATATTTTATGGTAAATCCTTCTGGTAACAGGCTTCCTAGCCTGTATCAGGGTATCAATAACCGACTCAGAAAAACCACGTTTTGATAAAATCAAGCGTTCAATTTCCAAGCAGTCAGCTTCAGAGAAGTTAGATTTTGATGTTTGAATGGACCCTGTATCAGAAGGTCCTGTCTTAGAGGTAGAGACCAAGGCGGACAGGATGACATGTCCACTAGATCTGCATACCAAGTCCTGCGTGGCCATGCAGGCGCTATTAGAATCACTGATGCTCTCTCCTGTTTGATTTTGGCAATCAATCGAGGAAGCAGCGGGAAGGGTGGAAACACATAAGCCATCCCGAAGTTCCAAGGTGCTGTCAAAGCATCTATCAGAACCGCTCCCGGATCCCTGGATCTGGACCCGTAGAGAGGAAGTTTGGCGTTCTGGCGAGACGCCATGAGATCTATCTCTGGTTTGCCCCAACGTCGAAGTATTTGGGCAAAGACCTCCGGATGAAGTTCCCACTCCCCCGGATGAAAAGTCTGGCGACTCAAGAAATCCGCCTCCCAGTTCTCCACTCCCGGGATGTGGATTGCTGACAGGTGGCAAGAGTGAGACTCTGCCCAGCGAATTATCTTTGATACTTCCATCATTGCTAGGGAGCTTCTTGTCCCTCCCTGATGGTTGATGTAAGCTACAGTCGTGATGTTGTCCGACTGAAACCTGATGAACCCCCGAGTTGTTAATTGGGGCCAAGCCAGAAGGGCATTGAGAACTGCTCTCAATTCCAGGATGTTTATTGGAAGGAGACTCTCCTCCTGATTCCATAGTCCCTGAGCCTTCAGAGAATTCCAGACAGCGCCCCAACCTAGTAGGCTGGCGTCTGTTGTTACAATTGTCCAGTCTGGCCTGCTGAATGGCATCCCCCTGGACAGGTGTGGCCGATAAAGCCACCATAGAAGAGAATTTCTGGTCTCTTGATTCAGATTCAGAGTAGGGGACAAATCTGAGTAATCCCCATTCCACTGACTTAGCATGCACAATTGCAGCGGTCTGAGGTGTAGGCGTGCAAAAGGTACTATGTCCATTGCCGCTACCATTAAGCCGATCACCTCCATGCATTGAGCTACTGACGGGTGTTGAATGGAATGAAGGACACGGCATGCATTTTGAAGCTTTGTTAACCTGTCTTCTGTCAGGTAAATCTTCATTTCTACAGAATCTATAAGAGTCCCCAAGAATGGAACTCTTGTGAGAGGAAAAAGAGAACTCTTCTTTTCGTTCACTTTCCATCCATGCGACCTTAGAAATGCCAGAACTAACTCTGTATGAGACTTGGCAGTTTGAAAGCTTGAAGCTTGTATTAGAATGTCGTCTAGGTACGGAGCTACCGAAATCCCTCGCGGTCTTAGTACCGCCAGAAGGGCACCCAGAACCTTTGTGAAGATTCTTGGAGCCGTAGCCAATCCGAATGGAAGAGCTACAAACTGGTAGTGCCTGTCTAAGAAGGCAAACCTTAGATACCGGTGATGATCTTTGTGAATCGGTATGTGAAGGTAAGCATCTTTTAAATCCACTGTGGTCATGTACTGACCCTTTTGGATCATGGGTAAGATTGTCCGAATAGTTTCCATTTTGAACGATGGAACTCTTAGGAATTTGTTTAGAATCTTTAAATCTAAGATTGGCCTGAAAGTTCCCTCTTTTTTGGGAACCACAAACAGGTTTGAGTAGAACCCTTGTCCTTGTTCCGACCGCGGAACCGGATGGATCACTCCCATTAATAACAGATCTTGTACACAGCGTAGAAACGCTTCTTTCTTTATCTGGTTTGTTGACAACCTTGACAGATGAAATCTCCCTCTTGGGGGAGATAATTTGAAGTCTAGAAGGTATCCCTGAGATATGATCTCTAGCGCCCAGGGATCCTGAACATCTCTTGCCCAGGCCTGGGCGAAGGGAGAAAGTCTGCCCCCCACTAGATCCGGTCCCGGATCGGGGGCTCTCGGTTCATGCTGTCTTTGGGGCAGCAGCAGGTTTCCTGGCCTGCTTGCTCTTGTTCCAGGACTGGTTAGGCTTCCAGCCTTGCCTGTAACGAGCAACAGCTCCCTCCTGTTTTGGTGCAGTGGAGGTTGATGCTGCTCCTGTTTTGAAATTCCGAAAGGGACGAAAATTAGACTGTCTAGCCTTAGCTTTGGCTTTGTCTTGAGGTAGGGCGTGGCCCTTACCTCCTGTAATGTCAGCGATAATTTCTTTCAAACCGGGCCCAAATAAAGACTGCCCCTTGAAAGGTATATTAAGTAATTTGGACTTAGAAGTAACATCAGCTGACCAGGATTTTAGCCACAGCGCCCTACGTGCCTGTATGGCGAATCCTGAGTTCTTAGCCGTAAGTTTGGTTAAATGTACTACGGCCTCCGAAATGAATGAATTAGCTAGTTTAAGGACTCTAAGCCTGTCCGTAATGTCGTCTAGCGTAGATGAACTAAGGTTCTCTTCCAGAGACTCAATCCAAAATGCTGCCGCAGCCGTAATCGGCGCGATACATGCAAGGGGTTGCAATATAAAACCTTGTTGAACAAACATTTTCTTAAGGTAACCCTCTAATTTTTTATCCATTGGATCTGAAAAAGCACAGCTATCCTCCACCGGGATAGTGGTACGCTTAGCTAAAGTAGAAACTGCTCCCTCCACCTTAGGGACCGTTTGCCATAAGTCCCGAGTGGTGGTGTCTATTGGAAACATCTTTCTAAATATTGGAGGGGGTGAGAACGGCACACCGGGTCTATCCCACTCCTTAGTAACAATTTCAGTTAGTCTCTTAGGTATAGGAAAAACGTCAGTACTCGCCGGTACCGCAAAGTATTTATCCAACCTACACAGTTTCTCTGGTATTGCAACGGTGTTACAATCATTGAGAGCTGCTAAGACCTCCCCTAGTAATACACGGAGGTTCTCCAATTTAAATTTAAAATTTGAAATATCTGAATCCAATCTGTTTGGATCAGAACCGTCACCTACAGAATGAAGCTCTCCGTCCTCATGCTCTGCAAGCTGTGACGCAGTATCAGACATGGCCCTAGTATTGTCAGCGCACTCTGTTCTCACCCCAGAGTGATCACGCTTGCCTCTTAGTTCTGGTAATTTAGACAAAACTTCAGTCATAACAGTAGCCATATCTTGTAATGTTATCTGTAATGGCCGCCCAGATGTACTAGGCGCCATAATATCACGCACCTCCCGGGCGGGAGATGCAGGTACTGCCGCGTGAGGCGAGTTAGTCGGCATAACTCTCCCCTCGCTGTTTGGTGAAATTTGTTCAAATTGTACAGATTGACTTTTATTTAAAGTAGCATCAATACAGTTAGTACATAAATTTCTATTGGGCTCCACCTTGGCATTGGAACAAATGACACAGATATCTTCCTCTGAGTCAGACATGTTTAACACACTAGCAATAAACTTGCAACTTGGTTATAATCTTTTTTAGCAAAAACGTACTGTGCCTCAAAGAGGTACTAAACGATTAAATGACAGTTGAAATAATGAACTGAAAAACAGTTATAGCATCAAACTTTAAAACAACACAACTTTTAGCAAAGGTTTGTTCCCATTAGAAAAATAACAATAATTAATTTGACATAAAAATTACAGAGCAACGTTTTTATTCACAGTCAATATAAAATTCTCACAGCTCTGCTGAGAGAATCTACCTCCCTCCAAAGAAGTTTGAAGACCCCTGAGATCTGTCAGAGATGAACCGGATCATGCAGGAAATATAAGAGTAACTGACTGGAATTTTTTGATGCGTAGCAAAGAGCGCCAAAAACGGCCCCTCCCCCTCACACACAGCAGTGAAGAGAAACGAAACTGTCACAATTAAAACCAAACAACTGCCAAGTGGAAAATAATGCCCAAATATTTATTCACTCAGTACCTCAGAAATGTAAACGATTCTACATTCCAGCAAAAACGTTTAACATGATAAATACTTATTAAAAGGATTAGTGACTTTTAACAGAGTAGTTCCGGTGAAATACCATCCCCAGAATACTGAAGTGTATACATACATGTCATTATAACGGTATGGCAGGATTTTCTCATCAATTCCATTCAGAAAATAAAAACTGCTACATACCTCAATGCAGATTCATCTGCCCGCTGTCCCCTGATCTGAAGCTTTTACCTCCCTCAGATGGCCGAGAACAGCAATATGATCTTAACTACTCCGGTTAAAATCATAGTAAAAAACTCTGGTAGATTCTTCCTCAAACTCTGCCAGAGAAGTAATAACACGCTCCGGTGCTATTACAAACTTTTGATTGAAGTCATAAAAACTAAGTATAATCACCATAGTCCTCTCACACATCCTATCTAGTCGTTGGGTGCAAGAGAATGACTGGGACTGACGTAGAGGGGAGGAGCTATATGCAGCTCTGCTGGGTGAATCCTCTTGCATTTCCTGTTGGGGAGGAGTTATATCCCAGAAGTAATGATGACCCGTGGACTGATCACACATAACAGAAGAAAAAGGCGCAATAATTTTAGCTGCAAAAAAAATGGCACGAACAGATGATGTAAATAGCGTAATTGCGTGCAAATGTGAAAAAGAGAATGTCCATTAAACGGAGGTGAGAATTTGGCCTTTACATTTAGCGGTTTAATTATATAGCCCCCACACAATAGTTATGCGTTTCAATCATCTCTTAAATCCTTGCTGTATTTATGACAATTAAGAAGAAATAAAACATGCCTATATATATATATATATATGTATATATATATATATATATATATATATACACACACATACACATACATACCCTGTATATAAATAAATATATATATATATATACACACACACATACACACACACATTACAACACAGCCGGAAGAAGCCTGCCTATCCACGGGTGAAACGCGTGTAGCTGTTTGCTTTGGAAAGTCGGAGGGGGTTACAGCTGTCCGCCTCCAGACTAAGTTTGGAACTCCAATGAGAAAATTCCCCAATTTGATCCGCAATCCAAGCAATTTACTTACAACAGTGGAGGAGGCGTGGGGTACGACTAACAGCCTCTCACAACCACTGAATGGCATACCTGTAGTTTTGAGAATGGAAGGTTTGATCACTAAGGAAGAGGTACCGCATTTCTAATGTTAGAATTGTTTGTGGCTCTGCTGAACGCTGATATAGGGGAGGTCTGTTTTACACCTGATAGGGAATCAAAGGTGATCCACGGCCCTTACACAGCCCAGTAAGTACTTGGGTGAGTTGCCCCTACATATATAAAGCCCAAGACGACATTTAATCTAGCGGCTAATACCTCTGTCCAATACACCCAGTTTCTCTCCAGGATATTGAAATTGGATATCAAACTTTTCATTTGCGGATCTCTATGCCTAATTAATTAGTTTCAATCATGGCGAGTTTTCACCCTACATTATATTCATGAACTTACGTTTTAGGTTGAAAAACATAATTTATGCTTACCTGATAAATGTATTTCTCTTGTAGTGTATCCAGTCCACGGATCATCCATTACTTGTGGGATATTCTCCTTCCCAACAGGAAGTTGCAAGAGGATCACCCACAGCAGAGCTGCTATATAGCTCCTCCCCTCACTGCCATATCCAGTCATTCGACCGAAACAAGACGAGAAAGGAGAAACCATAGGGTGCAGTGGTGACTGTAGTTTAATTAAAATTTAGACCTGCCTTAAAAGGACAGGGCGGGCCGTGGACTGGATACACTACAAGAGAAATAAATTTATCAGGTAAGCATAAATTATGTTTTCTCTTGTTAAGTGTATCCAGTCCACGGATCATCCATTACTTGTGGGATACCAATACCAAAGCTAAAGTACACGGATGATGGGAGGGACAAGGCAGGATTAAGCGGAAGGAACCACTGCCTGTAGAACCTTTCTCCCAAAAACAGCTTCTGAAGAAGCAAAAGTGTCAAATTTTTAAAATTTTGAAAAGGTGTGAAGCGAAGACCAAGTCGCAGCCTTGCAAATCTGTTCAACAGAGGCCTCATTTTTAAAGGCCCAGGTGGAAGCCACAGCTCTAGTAGAATGAGCTGTAATCCTTTCAGGGGGCTGCTGTCCAGCAGTCTCATAGGCTAAGCGTATTATGCTCCGAAGCCAAAAGGAGAGAGAGGTTGTCGAAGCTTTTTGACCTCTCCTCTGTCCAGAGTAAATGACAAACACGGCAGATGTTTGACGAAAATCTTTAGTAGCCTGTAAGTAAAACTTCAAGGCACGGACTATGTCCAGATTATGCAAAAGACGTTCCTTCTTTGAAGAAGGATTAGGACACAATGATGGAACAACAATCTCTTGATTGATATTCCTGTTAGAAACCACCTTAGGTAAAAACCCAGGTTTGAAACGCAGAACTACCTTGTCTGAATGAAAAATCAGAGGAGAATCACAATGTAAGGTAGATAACTCAAAGACTCTTCGAGCCGAGGAAATAGCCATCAAAAACAGAACTTTCCAAGATAAAAGTTTAATATCAATGGAATGAAGGGGTTCAAACGGAACTCCCTGAAGAACTTTAAGAACCAAGTTTAAGCTCCACGGGGGAGCAACAGTTTTAAACACAGGCTTAATCCTAACCAAAGCCTGACAAAATGCCTGGACGTCTGGAACTTCTGCCAGACGCTTGTGCAAAAGAATAGACAGAGCAGAGATCTGTCCTTTTAAAGAACTAGCTGATAAGCCTTTGTCGAAACCCTCTTGGAGCAAGGACAATATCCTAGGAATCCTAACCTTACTCCATGAGTAACTCTTGGATTCACACCAATAAAGATATTTACGGCATATCTTATGGTAGATTTTCCTGGTGACAGGCTTCCGAGCCTGTATTAAGGTATCAATGACTGACTCAGAGAAGCCACGCCTTGATAGAATCAAGCGTTCAATCTCCATGCAGTCAGTCTCAGAGAAATTAGATTTGGATGATTGAAAGGACCTTGTATTAGAAGGTCCTGCCTCAGAGGCAGAGTCCATGGTGGAAGAGATGACATGTCCACTAGGTCTGCATACCAGGTCCTGCGTGGCCACGCAGGCACTATCAGAATCACCGATGCTCTCTCCTGTTTGATTTTGGTAATCAGTCGAGGGAGCAGAGGAAACGGTGGAAACACATAGGCCAGGTTGAAGAACCAAGGAGCTGCTAGAGCATCTATTAGCGTTGCTCCCGGGTCCCTGGACCTGGATCCGTAACAAGGAAGCTTGGCGTTCTGGCGAGACGCCATGAGATCCAGTTCTGGTTTGCCCCAACGATGGACCAGTTGAGCAAACACCTCAGGATGGAGTTCCCACTCCCCCGGATGAAAAGTCTGACGACTTAGAAAATCCGCCTCCCAGTTCTCTACGCCTGGGATGTGGATCGCTGACAGGTGGCAAGAGTGAGACTCTGCCCAGCGAATTATCTTTGAGACTTCTAACATCGCTAGGGAACTCCTGGTTCCCCCTTGATGGTTGATGTAAGCCACAGTCGTGATGTTGTCCTACTGAGATCTGATGAACCTCAGTGTTGCTAACTGAGGCCAAGCTAGAAGAACACTGAATATTGCTCTTAACTCCAGAATATTTATTGGGAGGAGTTTCTCCTCCTGAGTCCACGATCCCTGAGCCTTCAGGGAGTTCCAGACTGCGCCCCAACCTAGAAGGCTGGCATCTGTTGTTACAATCGTCCAATCTGGCCTGCGAAAGGTCATACCCTTGGACAGATGGACCAGAGAAATCCACCAGAGAAGAGAATCTCTGGTCTCTTGTTCCAGATTTAGTAGAGGGGACAAATCTGAGTAATCCCCATTCCACTGACTTAGCATGCATAATTGCAGCGGTCTCAGATGCAGGCGCGCAAATGGCACTATGTCCATTGTCGCTACCATTAAGCCGATTACTTCCATGCACTGAGCCACTGACGGGTGTGGAATGGAATGAAGGACACGGCAAGCATTTAGAAGTTTTGATAACCTGGACTCCGTCAGGTAAATTTTCATCTCTACAGAATCTATAAGAGTCCCTAGGAAGGAGACTCTTGTGAGTGGTGATAGAGAACTCTTTTCCAAGTTCACTTTCCACCCATGCGACCTCAGAAATGCCAGAACTATCTCTGTATGAGACTTGGCAATTTGAAAGCTTGACGCCTGTATCAGGATGTCGTCTAGATACGGAGCCACCGCTATGCCTCGCGGTCTTAGAACCACCAGAAGTGAGCCCAGAACCTTTGTAAAAATTCTCGGGGCAGTGGCCAACTCGAAGGGAAGAGCAAACCTAGAAAGGCAAACCTTAGGAACCGATGATGATCTTTGTGAATCGGTATGTGAAGGTAGGCATCCTTTAAGTCCACTGTGGTCATGTACTGACCCTCTTGGATCATGGGTAGGATGGTCCGAATAGTTTCCATTTTGAATGATGGAACTCTGAGGAATTTGTTTAAGATCTTTAGATCCAAGATTGGTCTGAAGTTTCCCTCTTTCTTGGGAACCACAAACAGATTTGAATAAAATCCCTGTCCTTGTTCCGTCCGCGGAACTGGATGGATCACTCCCATTACTAGGAGGTCTTGCACACAGCTTAGGAATGCCTCTTTCTTTATCTGGTTTGCTGATAACCTTGAAAGATGAAATCTCCCTTGTGGAGGAGAAGCTTTGAAGTCCAGAAGATATCCCTGAGATATGATCTCCAACGCCCAGGGATCCTGAACATCTCTTGCCCTTTCTGGCCTGCTTGCCCTTGTTCCAGGACTGGTTATGTTTCCAGGCCTGTCTGGAATGAGCAACAGTTCCCTCTTGTTTTGAAGCGGAGGAAGTTGATGCTGCTCCTGCCTTGAAATTTCGAAAGGCACGAACATTAGACTGTTTGGCCTTTGATTTGGCCCTGTCCTGAGGAAGGGTATGAACCTTGCCTCCAGTAATGTCAGAAATAATTTCCTTCAAGCCAGGCCCGAATAAGGTCTACCCCTTGAAAGGAATGTTGAGTAATTTAGACTTTGAAGTCACGTCAGCTGACCAGGATTTAAGCCATAGCGCCCTACGCGCCTGGATGGCGAATCCGGAATTCTTAGCCGTTAGTTTAGTCAAATGAACAATGGCATCAGAAACAAATGAGTTAGCTAGCTTAAGCGTTCTAAGCTTGTCAATAATTTCATTCAATGGAGCTGTCTGGATGGCCTCTTCCAGGGCCTCAAACCAGAATACCGCCGCAGCAGTGACAGACGCAATGCATGCAAGGGGCTTTAAAATAAAACCTTGTTGAATAAACATTTTCTTAAGGTAACCCTCCAATTTTTTATCCATTGGATCTGAAAAAGCACAACTGTCCTCAACCGGGATAGTGGTAAAGTAGAAACTGCTCCCTCCACCTTAGGGACCGTCTGCCATAAGTCCCGTGTAGTCGCGTCTATTGGAAACATTTTTCTAAATATAGGAGGTGGGGAAAAGGGCACACCGGGTCTATCCCACTCCTTGCTAATAATTTCTGTAAGCCTTTTAGGTATAGGAAAAACGTCAGTACACACCGGCACCGCATAGTATCTATCCAGCCTACACAATTTCTCTGGAATTGCAACTGTGTTACAGTCATTCAGAGCAGCTAATACCTCCCCAAGCAATACACGGAGGTTCTCAAGCTTAAATTTTAAATTAGAAATCTCTGAATCAGGTTTCCCCGAGTCAGAGATGTCACCCACAGACTGAAGCTCTCCGTCCTCATGTTCTGCATACTGTGACGCAGTATCAGACATGGCTCTAACAGCATTTGCGCGCTCTGTATCTCTCCTAACCCCAGAGCTATCGCGCTTGCCTCTTAATTCAGGCAATCTAGATAATACCTCTGACAGGGTATTATTCATGATTGCAGCCATGTCCTGCAAGGTAATCGCTATGGGCGTCCCTGATGTAATTGGCGCCATATTAGCGTGCGTCCCCTGAGCGGGAGGCGAAGGGTCTGACACGTGGGGAGAGTTAGTCGGCATAACTTCCCCCTCGACAGAACCCTCTGGTGATAATTCTTTTATAGATAAAGACTGATCTTTATGTTTAAGGTGAAATCAATACATTTAGTACACATTCTCTTATGGGGCTCCACCATGGCTTTCAAACATAATGAACAAGTATGTTCCTCTGTGTCAGACATGTTTAAACAGACTAGCAATGAGACTAGCAAAACACTTTAAAACAAGTTTACAAGCAATATAAAAAATGTTACTGCGCCTTTAAGAAACACAAATTTTCCCAAATTTTGAAATAACAGTGAAAAAATGCAGTTACACTAACGAAATGCTTACAGTGTATGTAATAAGTTAGCAGAGCATTGCACCCACTTGCAAATGGATGATTACCCCTTAATACCAAAAACGGAATAACAAATGACAAAAACGTTTTTTAAACAGTCACAACAACTGCCACAGCTCTACTGTGGCTTTTTACCTCCCTCAATACGACTTTTGAAGCCTTTTGAGCCCTTCAGAGAAGTCCTGGATCATGCAGGAAGAAGCTGGATGTCTGTGTCTGTAATTTTTGCTGTGCAAAAAAACGCCAAAATAGGCCCCTCCCACTCATATTACAACAGTGGGAAGCCTCAGGGAACTGTTTCTAGGCAAAATTCAAGCCAGCCATGTGGAAAAAAACTAGGCCCCAATAAGTTTTATCACCAAACATATGTAAAAAACGATTAAACATGCCAGCAAACGTTTTAAAATACACTTTTATAAGAGTATGTATCTCTATTAATAAGCCTGATACCAGTTGCTATCACTGCATTTAAGGCAAATTCCATCCCTAGAAAAATATTTTAACTGCACATACCTTATTACAGGAAAACCTGCACGCTATTCCCCCTCTGAAGTTACCTCACTCCTCAGAATATGTGAGAACAGCAAAGGATCTTAGTTACTTCTGCTAAGATCATAGAAAACGCAGGCAGATTCTTCTTCTAAATACTGCCTGAGATAAACTGTACACTCCGGTACCATTTAAAAATAACAAACTTTTGATTGAAGAAATAAACTAAGTATAAAACACCACAGTCCTCTTACGACCTCCATCTTAGTTGAGAGTTGCAAGAGAATGACTGGATATGGCAGTGAGGGGAGGAGCTATATAGCAGCTCTGCTGTGGGTGATCCTCTTGCAACTTCCTGTTGGGAAGGAGAATATCCCACAAGTAATGGATGATCCGTGGACTGGATACACTTAACAAAAGAAATATATCCTATTATTTGATCCTTTATTAATTGGGATTCCTATTTATATGTTGCCAACATATGTATAATTTTGAGTTTATTAAATGTATTTAATTTTGTGTTTATGGCAGGATCTCCTGTTTAATTTTTTTGCCTTAGCTTCTATTGATTTTTCTTTATACCCCTGGGCTGGTTAAGAATCGCTATTTGGTCTTTTTTTCTTTACTATATACACACACACACTGTCAGGATTCTATTCGTCTCACACCAACCACAACAAGTCTGCAAGTCCTAAACTACATTCACTTTCTGGAAGTACATCTGTGTGATTCACCAGTTACCTGTGTGTAACAGTTTCTAAGCTGAACTCTTCTACTATGGAAGGTATAACTCTGTTTCCATTTCAAGAGTCTAAAGATCTTCTTACCGCAACTAATCTAAGGTATTGGTTTATCATAATAACATCTAGCTGTTTAACACTGACTTACCGTAGGAATTGTTTTGTTGCCGTCTCCGGACACGGAGTTAAGCTCCTCCCCCACTAAACGTCACAACTAACGTCACAGACAAATTAATTCATTCAGGAAACAAATACAAGGTATCAGTGTTTCCTATACTCGGATGTATTTATATGATTGCCTCTCCTAACTGACTACAGAACTTCTTTGAAATTGAATGTGATCTCCAGAGATTTGTTAGACAAATCAGACTTAAGAGTTACTTTGCAAATAACCCTATTGAACATACAGAAGGAGAAAATTCAGCCTTTCAATTCCATCTAAGGGATATTAGACCAAAAAGTAAATTTAATCCCCCTCCCACTAACTCAGCAGTTGAAGCATATATCATATTAGTAAAGAGAGATTTTGAGACGATGCACAGAAATTTTAAGTACAGACATGAATACAACCTAACGATAGAACAAAGGAAACTATTGACAGAGATACAAAGGGACAATGCAATTGTATTAAAATCAGCGGACAAGGGCGGAGCTATCATCATCATGGATCGTGATGACTATAGAAATGAGATTTTGTCTCAATTATCCAAACAGGATGGTCTATTTTGATCCAACTAAAAGGATACAAAATAAAATACTGGAAATAGTAGAAATGGCGAAAGAAATGAATATAACATCTAAACAAATTAAATTTCTAATTAATCAACATCCTATTATTCCAGTGTTTTATATTTTACCAAAGATCCATAAGAATATGAAAAAACCTCCTGGCCGCCCAATAGTGGCAGGAACAGATTAAACTTTTCAACCTATTGCCATATTTTTGGATACTCTAATTAGACCGCTCTTGGGTAGTATTAAATCATATTTACAGGATACCACTGATTTTATAAATAAAATCAAACAGATTAGGGTACCCCCTCATTCAATTCTGGTCACCATGGACATTTCAAATTTATACACTTCAATTCCTCATGAATTGGGCATGGAAAGTGTCTTCTATTACATAGATAAAGAAAGATTATTTACACCTTCAGAAAGGAGATTAATATCTGATTTATTTAAAATAATCTTGTATGAAAGCTACTTTATGTTTGAGGACACTTTCTATGTACAAACCAAAGGGACCGCAACGGGCTCTAATGTAGCCCCTACATATGCAAATCTTTTTGAAGGAAAGTTTGAGGAACAGTATGTCTATGAGGAAGAACTATTTAAGACCAACATAAATTGCTGGTGTAGATACATAGATGATGTATTCCTATTATGGACAGGAGATGAAGATACCCTTAGACAATGTCTAGAGATCCTCAATTCTAAAACAGAGTATCTAAAATTTACCATGGAAAGTAGTATGGAGAGAATCAGCTTCTTAGACACAATGGTATATGTTGAAGAAGGTAAACTAGAATGTGACATCTTTTCAAAATTAACAGATCGTAACAATCTACTCAGTTTTGATAGTTTCCATCCCCCAAATACCATAAGAAGTTTACCATATAGACAGCTACTTAGAACAAAGAGAATTATATCAGATCCCAACAAACTGCAAGTAAGACTAGATGAAATGGCCACTAAATTTAGGGAAAGAGGATATCCCAATCAAGTAATATTAGAGAATTTGGAAAGAGTAGATCAGATTGAGAGAGCTACCCTCCTTGAACCTAAACCCAAAGAAAGGAAACAGTTCTCTGTACCCCTGGTGACACACTATGGGTTTCACAGTAGAAAACTTAAAACCTGTATTAATAAACATTGGTATCTACTTAAAGAGGAACCACAATTGGCAGAAATTTTTAAAGATCCACCCCTTTTATCATATAAGAGGAATGAGAACTTCAAAGATGTACTTATTAGAGCTGATTTAGTTACTAGAAATCCTGCTCCATCTTTACAAAAGAAAGGTTGCTTTCCTTGCTACAATTACGCACAATGCAATTCTATGATAAAAGGTGATAATGTTGCACATCCACACACTGGACGTAAGATAGGAATCAAGAGTACATATACATGCAACTCAAGTCATGTTATATACGTCATCAAGTGTCCTTGTGGGCTGGCCTATGTAGGAGAGACCACACAATGTGTCCGAGACAGGATCAGACAACATAAAGCAGCCATAGGCAATTCAGATTGGGATGCACCAGTAGCATATCATTTTACAATGGCATCCCATAACAAAAGTCAATTGCGGTTCCAAATAGTGGATGATGTCCCTCCATTCAGGAGAGGAGGGGATAGACAAAAAGCACTATTTAAGAAAGAGGCCCAATGGATAAGAAAATTGGACACACTGTCACCTAGAGGCCTTAATAGAGACATCTCTTGGGGCCATTTTTTATGAAAATGTTCTAAATAAGGTGATAAGGTGTCTAATAAAATTCTACAATACAATAAAATACTGCTTAAGTCCCTTGATAAATTAATCCCCTTATAGAGGTCTGTAAATAATATTGGGTTCAAAGAAATTTTCGGAATAATAAGTGGATTGATTGTACATTACTCTGTCTTTTTTTATATAAATTTAGTCTATAATCTGCGATTGGGATATATGGCCACATTGTTGCTATATCAAAACCAATTGGAGTTCATGAAGACTGAATATAATAAAATATCCTTCAAGCTTTTGGATAATTTAATCCCCTACAAAGAGGTCTGCAAATAACATTTGGTTCAAAGATATTCACGTAACAAAAGGCAGATTAGTTATAGATTATTTAGTTTTTATCGATAAAAATTCAGTCTGCAATTTGTGATTACTATATATGGTTGCATCATTGCTGTATCAAGATGAATCAGAGTTTCGAAGTTAGAATATTACACTTAGTTTTTTAACATAGATTTAGATATATTGTTTATTGTCACATTGTATTTTTGAATGGGTGATGTACAAGAGAGGTGTGTGTAAATGCGCCAATAGAATTACATGAGGGCCCTTCTAAAAGAGGCCGTTTTCGTGATGACGTAAACTCCTTGAAAAAGGGCGGAGTCCCGAAACGCGCGTTGGAGTGTAAGGGCTGTTCACTAAACTGCTTTCCGATGCAAGGACTTTGATGCCCAAGACAAACAATTGAAGACAGAGCCGTTGTTATATCAAGATACAAGATCGAAACAGGTGTTGTTGGTTCTCCCGTCCGCATGAGTGGATAAAAGTCGGGAGCATTTTTCATCTGACTGAAAGGACACGAAACCGCAAGTATCATAAAAGTTAATTAACATGCATGTTTTAACTGGCCAGCTTTGCTACTAACTCAGTCGAAATACCAGCTTATACAAATGAATGGTGATATACACGCTGACTTAAGTTACGGCTTCTACTCTGTTAGAGACGCACTAATTCATTAACACACTGGTGCTGGGAGGTGCTGTATATTCCATGCACATGTTTATTTTGACATGAACTGTGAGAATCGTTATATAGCTGTACTCAGGCTGAATATTACCCTACCGCGAGTGTGGTTTGGAAGAAGGGAACTTTAAAAAGCCTTAGAGTGTATCGAGTGGAAAACACAGATTAACTTTTACACATATGCTGGATAAAGTAACGGCTTCTGCTTTGCTGAAATACGCACTAACATATTGATGTACTTATGCTTGTCACGAAAGGGTGTTCTTTGTACAAGAGAATTATAATCATTACAGCGCTTGAAATGTCAATTAAACCTCACATTTTAGAGGATACGCTTATAACTAAAAAAGTGAAACTTTTACAGCTGTTTTGTCCTATAGAGTGCATCAAAGATAATACATTGGATAGAATTTTGAAAGTTCTGCAGGTCCACAGGACTGCTCATTGCAACATTAAAGTGAACTTTCCAAGACAAATTTCTAAAATATACAACAGCAGTTTTATGACAGCCTTATATTGATTCTTCCAGGGACGCCTGAGTTGAATCTTGATTATTTTTTATGTATGAATGTGTTTTGCATGTGTGAATGGACTGAAAGTTTTGGATTCTTTTATATTGAAGAATATGTATTTAGGCACTTTGTAATAAAATTAAGCCTTATTTTTTGCATTAAGGTGTGCTGAGTTTCTTTTGAAATAATCTAAGGTACTGGTTTATCATAACATCTAGCTGTTTAACACTGACTTACCGTAGGAATTGTTTTGTTGCCGTCTCCGGACACGGAGTTAAGCTCCTCCCCCACTAGACGTCACAACTAACGTCACAGACAAATTAATTCATTCAGGAAACAAATACAAGGTATCAGTGTTTCCTATACCTGGATGTATTTATACGATTGCCTCTCCTAACTGACTACAGAACTTACTACAGTCTCCTTCCTATTTAGGGAGAATAAGTGTTTACCTCTCTCCTCCTGAAACTTAACGCTTTGAGTGTCAAACATTCAGCATTAATTTCACCTAATGTTAAAAATCCTTTCTGCCTTATAGAAAGTATATTTCAAGGGTGATACAAAACACAATTTATAAGAATTAACTGTTTAGACTCTGCAGTTGCGATCCACTTTTGAGAATCTTTGTATGCAACTTGAAACACACACAATAATTAACTTTGATAAAAGTGCCTTCCATGACTGAGAGTGTTTTAAGGAAAAAAATATGAATATACTTACCATAAGACATCCATCCACATATAGCAGACAGCAAAACCAGTACATATCAGCAGAGATAATGGTAGAGGAGTATAGGTTGATCTGTAAAGGGAGGCAGCAGATTAACCCCTGCAACCGAATTTACAGAAACCTTATAAACGTTTGCCCATAAGAGAAAACATGGTATCATCAGGCAGTACTCCCTTCACTTCCCTCTGACAATCACTGTACTCTGAGGGGAACTGGGCTTTAGAATACTTAGAAGCGCCTTTCACAGAAAAAATCAAGCACATCATGCTTCACCACCTCCTAAGGAGGCAACATTTTTAAACTGTGGTATGTGTGAGGTAGGCGGATTATATATAGGCTTTTGAGGTTTGGGAAATTTTAAATCCTCCTAGTAGAAATATATATCCCATCAGTAACAGCTTATGGACTTGCCACCTACCTGTATATGAAAGAAAACTGCTTCCAGCAGATAACCAATCCAGTATGCATGACAGCAAAATATCTAAATATATGGAGTATAACATTGAACCAGCAGTAGTAGGCTAGGGAATGGTCCCCACGACACCTGTGGCAGGCCTGCAACTAACTCTAATAGGGTGTTCTTATGCAAGCACCGAACTCCAAAGACATCCCTCAGTCCAGACAGTAGCTTCCTGAGGGTAAACTGGAGCTCAAATCGTTCTGAGAACCCCTCTCACAAACACTTAAACCACATTCTTTAACTTCCTCCTGCAAAGACAAGACTAGTTAACAGTAAGGTGGGAACGGTCCTGGAGTTTCTGGATTTTTGCCTTCTTCTAGTGGTCAGGAGTATAATTCCCAGGTGTAATGGATTGTGGACTCTCATCACCTTTATGAAAGAAATCAGGGCCAGTCATCCAGAGAGCAAAATAGAAGTCAGAACAAGTGCGACATGAAAGCAACACATATAAGCACAGAGGAAATACAGTAGTCATGCAGCTTGCAATAGTCATGCAGATTGCAATAGTGCCTTAAAGGAACAGTCGAGTCAAATACAAAACTTTTGCTTACCTGATAAATTTATTTCCAGGCATGGAGAGTCCACAAATCATTCCAATTACTAGTGGGATATTCACTCCTGGCCAGCAAGAGGCAAAGAGCGCCCCAGCAGAGCTGTTAAGTATCACTTCTCTTGAGCATAACCCTCAGTTATTCGGCCGAAGAGAAATGGAAAAAGAAGATAACACAAAGATATAGAGGTGCCTGAGGTTTTAACAAAAACTACCGTCTGAATAAAATAAGGGTGGGTCGTGGACTCTCCATGCCTGGAAATAAATAAATGTATCAGGTAAGCATAAATTTAGTTTTCTTTCCTATGGCATGGAGAGTTCACAAATCATTACAATTACTAGTGGGAACCAATACACAAGCTAGAGGACACAGAATGAAAGGGAGGGAGAACAAAACAGGCGGGCCTAAACCGTAGGCACTAAGTCGAGGCAAAAGTATCAAATTTGTAAAATGGGAAAAAGTATGAATAGAGGACCATGTGGCCGCCTTGCAAATTTGCTCCACCAAAGCTTAATTTTTTTAAGCCAAGGAAGAAGAAACAGCTCTAGTGAAATGAGCCGTAATTCTCTCAGGAGGCTGATGTCCAGCTGTTTCAAAAGCTAAATGAATAACACTTCTCAACCAGAGAGAAAGAGTGGTAGAAGTGGACTTATGATCCCTACACTTACCAGAGAAAACAACAAACAGGGCAGAAAACTGCTGAAAATCTTTAGTTGCTTGAAGGTAAAATTTTAAAGCACGCACAACATACAAGTTATGCAAAAGACGTTCCTTCTGGGAAGAAGGATTAGAACAAAAAGAGGGAACAACAATTTCCTGATTAATATTGTGATCCAACACTACCTTCGGGAGAAACCCAAGCTTAGTACGAAGGACCACCTTATCAGCATGAAAAATAAGGTAAGGGGAATCACGCTGCAGAGCCAAAAGTTTGGAAACTCTGCAAGCAGAAGAAATAGCAATAAGAAACAAAACCTTCAAAGTGTAATGCTCGTGGGATATTCCACTATCAGACCAAACTTGGCCAGTAGTCTTCTTATCCCGGCATCAAGCTGGAATGATAGGGAATATCCCAGAGCAGAGAAAGTTTGCAAAATTAGGTAAGCAGTACTCACACTATGCAGGGTAGTCTTTGGCAAAAGCAGGTAGGAATCAGCGGTTAGGCAGTTCAAGGGTAAACCACTTGAAGGACTGGAAACAGATAGGATAGTCTCTGACAGCAATAGGTAGGGAATCCAGGGGTAAGGCAGTTCAAGGGTAAATCAATAGAATGGTCAAGCAGGCAGAGTTCGGCAACAGAATGGCAATTTAATATTTTAGGGTTAAGGCAAGCAGAGTAGTTGAACAGGCAGAGTACATCAACGGTAAAGCAATCCAGCAATTCAGGGGTTAAGGCAAGCAGCATAGTCAAACAGGCAGAAATCAGCAACAGTGAATCAGTACAGCAATTCAGAATACAGATATACAGCATCCCGGAGCACAAGAAGTAACACCTATACTTGGGCACAGATGAGAGAGACTGAGGCCTTTACATAGGGAAGACAGGGCAGGCGGTGATTATGTCCTCACCGTGCTGCAGTTACACTGCCATATCCCTAGCAACAGGAGGACTGCCTGTGTCCGTGGCAACGGCCGCAGCAGAGCAGAGAAGCAGCGTGATAACAAGAAAGTAATTTAATGTCAGCAGAATGCATTGACTCAAACGGAGCCTGCTGCAAAACTCTAAGAACAAGATTAAGGCTCCAAGGAGAAGCAACAGGTTAAAACACAGGCCTGATTCTGACCAAGGCCTGAACAAAAGACTGAACATCTAGCAGAACTGCCAGATGTTTATGCAAAAGAATAGATAGTACAGAAATATGACCCTTCAGAGTACTGGCTGACAAACCTTTCTCCAGGCTCTCCTGAAGAAAAGCCCAAATTCGAGGAACCCTTATTTTGCTCCAAGAAAAACCATTTGAATCACACCAATGAAAGTATTTACACCATACCCTATGGTAAATTCTGCGAGTAACCGGTTTACGAGCCTGAAGCATAGTATGTATGACTTTCTCAGAGAAGCCACGTCTAGCCAAAACTAAACGTTCAATCTCCAAGCAGTCAGCTTCAGAGAAACCAGATTTGTATGAAGTAAGGGACCCTGAAGTAAAAGTCCTTCCTCAAAGGTAACCTCCAAGGAACCAGATCCTGCGAAACCATGCAGGAGCTATAAGAATCACCGAAGCTCTCTCCTGCTTGATGCAAGCAATTACTCGTAGGAGTAGAGCAAATGGAGGAAACGGGTATGCTAGATTGAAGTTCCAAGGAACCGCCAGGGCATCTACCAGAACGGCTTGAGGATCTTTTGACCATGAACCGTACCTTGAAAGCTTGGCGTTTTGACGAGATGCCATCAGATCCAATTTCGGAATCCTCCACCTGAGAGTTATCGTGAAAACCTCTGGGTGGAGAGCCCACCCTCCAGTATGAAAAGATTGCCTGCTCAGAAAATCTGCCACCCAGTTGTCCACCCCTGGAATGTGGATGGCAGAGAAATGCCAATCGTGAGACTCCGCCAACTGGAGAATGCAAGTCACCTCCTACATTGCCAAGGAACTCTGAGTTGCCCCCTGGTGGTTGATATAAGCCACCAAAATGATGTTGTCCGACTGGAATCTGATAAACCGGACCAAAGCTAGTTAAGGCTTAACTATCAAAGCATTGAAGATTGCTCTCAACTCCAAGATATTTATTGGAAGAGACGAATCCTCCGGAGTCCACAGGCCCTGTGCTTTTAAGGGACCCCAAACTGCTCCCCAGCCCAACAAGCTGGCATTTGTGTTCATAATCACCCAGGAAGACCTCAGAGAGCATGTACCCCAAGACAGATGGTCCTGAGAAATCCACCATGAGAGAGAGACTCTTGTTGGGGAGTCCAGATTTATCCTCTGCAAGAGATCTGAGTGGTCCCTGTTCCATTGACTGAGCATGCACAGTTGCAGAGGTCTCAGATGGAACCGAGCAAAAGGAATAATGTCCATGGAGGCAAACATCAGACCAATCACCTCCATGCATTGAGCCACAGATGGACGAATAGCAGAGAGAAATGCAAGAAGCATGAAGTTTGGATTTTCTGACATCCGTCAGAAAAATCTTCATGGACAATGAGTCTAAAATTGTTTCTAGGAAACACACCCTTGTATCTGGTAGAAGGAAACTCTTTCCCAGATTCACTTTCCACCGTGGGAACGTAGAACAGACCACAACATCTCTGTATGAGATTTTGCTAGATGAAAAGATGGCGCTTGAACCAAGATGTCGCCCCAGTAGTAAGGCGCCACAGCAATGCCCTGGGACCTGACCACTGCCAGAATAGCCCCCAGAACCTTTGTGAAAATTCTGGGAGCTATAGCAAGGCGATAAGGAAGGGCAACAAACTGGAAAGGTTTGTCCAGAAAGGCAAACCTCAGATACTGGTAATGATCCCTCTGAATGGGAACATGAAGATACGCATCCTTCAGGTCTATGGTCATCATGAACTGACCCTCTTGTACCAAAGGAAGAATGGAACGGATGGTCTCCAATTTGAAGGACGGAACTCTGAGAAATTGATTGAGACAATTTAGGTCCAGAATGAGACGGAAAGTGCCCTCCTTTTTGGGAACTACAAAAAGATTTGAATAGAATCCTAGACCCTGTTACTCTACAAGAACTGGAAAAAATCACTCCCAGGGAGGATAGGTCCTTTATGCAGTTTAAGAAGGCCTCTCTTTTTATCTGGTCCACAGATAACCTTGACAGGTGGAATCTGCTCCCTGGGAGGACAAGATTTGAGTCCTATTCTGTAACCCTGGGATACAATATTGTGCAATATTGTACAATATAGATGCCCAAGGGTTTTGAACATCTTGTATCCAAGCCTGCCAAAAGAAAAATAGCCTGCCCCCCACTTAATCCAAAACAGGATCGGGGCGGACCCTTCATGCTGATTTAGAATCAGCGGAAGGCTTCTTGGCTTGCTTTCCTTTATTCCAAGGCTGACTGGACCTCCAAGAAGACTTGGAGCATTCCGACTTGGAAGAGGAGGAGGAAGACTTTTGTCCCTTAAAGTTACAAAAGGAACGAAAATTAGAATTCTGGCGACCCTTAGGCCTATTCTTTTTATCTTGAGGTAGGAAAGAGCACTTTCCACCTGTAATATCGGAAAATATTTCAGCCAGAGCCGGACCAAACAAGGTTTTACCCTTATAAGGCAAAGATAAAAGCTTGGACTTGGATGTGACATCTGCAGACCAAGACTTTAACCACATAGCTCTGCAAGCTAAAACAGTGAAACCAGAAATCTTAACGCCCAGCCTAAGAACCTGCAGATTGGCAGTGGATAGCTTTAGAGCCTTGACCCTATCTTGGATCTCCTCTATAGAAGTCTCTTCTAGGATTAGATTAGACAAATGATCGCACCAATAAGATGCTGCCCCCACAACTGTAGCAATACTAGCAATAGGCTGCCACTTTAATCCCTGATGAATGTACATTTTCTTCAAAAAAGCCTCAAGCTTCTAATCCATGGGATCCTTAAAAGAACAACTACTATCTTCAATAGGAATAGGAAAGAGTAGAGATAGCTCCCTCTTCCTTGGGCACTGTGTGCCAAGAGTCACGAATAGAGTCAGCAACAGGACACATCTTTTTGGGGAAGTGGAAAAAGGAATCCCTGGTTTATCCCATTCCTGAGTTATGATATCTGCCATACACTCTGGAACTGGAAACACTTCCACAGACGAGGTTACATCATATACCTTATTAAGTTTACTAGTCCTCTTTGGATTCTCCGCTGTGTCGGATTCTTCCAAAGTAGCAAGAACCTCCTTTAACAGTACTCTGAGGTGTTCTTACTTAAATCTGAAATAAATCTCCTCTGAATCTGCAGAATTGGTCACTACAATAGCAGAATCTGACAATTCTCCCTCAGACACTGAGGAAACATCCTCTTCAGATAGCTGAGACAAACTAACGCAGCCTTAGTGGAGTCAGAACTCTTAAATAACATCAATATGTTTAGATTTCCTCTTGCGCTTACCAGCAACCTTTGGAAAAGCGGATGAGGCTGCTGAAACAGCAGAAGTTATCTGTGCAGCGAAATCCCCAGGTAAATAAATACCCTCAGGAGGTTGTTGAGAGGAACCGCAGAGCACTGCAGGTGAAGTTTGGGACGTTTGAGGGGAAAGCTGAGGCAATGCTGGAAAAACATTATCCTGAGAGACAGAAGGCCCTGGGGGAGAAATCTTATCTTTAAATAATAAAGTCTTATTTAAAAAAGAGGAGAATAATTGCACAGGAGGAACCACCTGAGCCTCCAAGTAAAACAAAAATTTGTCAACTGGCAAATTTAAATTCTCATTAGTGTCCATAATAACAGTGAAACAAAGAACCCTTATAAGATTCACTAGCCCTATTAAACGATTTAAACAGAAAAACCTAGACACCTTTAATCTCAGCTCTGCTGAGGGCTTACCGCTCCTAGCACACCAACAGAAAGATCCCACTATGATTTTGGATCCTCTCCAGCCACTCACATACAGCCGCTGAATAAATGCAACACAGAAGAAAACTCTGGTCTGCAAAAGCCAGAAAAAAGGAAGCGCATATCAAACGCGGTCACATGACCGCAACTAAAAAGACAAAACGGCGCAAAATAAACCTCACTTCTTGAAAATTTCAAAAAGCCATAGCATAACGGCTCCGATCACATGACCGCTCACCTCTCATAACACCCTGCGGTTTTACTGGCTAGTAAAACTGACAAACTCCCATTCTCAGAGCTCAGACACAAATAAAACCCATTATAACATGTCTCCTTAGCCTCTAAAGTTCCCAATGCAGTGCCCTTTAAATGCTCCCTGCCCATTAAATGTTAAAGCACATACATTTTCCCCTGAGCACATCCACAAAGATCTTCCAGGAATAGAAGTCTTCAATTAACTCCTAGAGTGCTGGTACCTTCTAACCTAGAAGGGAAGCACTTACCTGTGGAAGTAGCTGTCAGGCAGGGAACAGTTTCTTAGGTATGTCAGATCACTCCACATCTAACAGAGACCTATAGAAAAAGAAAAAACAGAGTAACCAACTTTAGTTTTCTATCAAGCGGTAGCATCGGTGTTAGAACATAATTTATGTAAGAACTTACCTAATAAATTAATTTCTTTCATATTGGCAAGAGTCCACGAGCTAGTGATGTATGGGATATACAATCCTATCAGGAGGGGAAAAGTTTCCCAAACCTTAAAATGCCTATAAATACACCCCTCACCACATCCACAATTCAGTTTAACAAATAGCCAAGTAGTAGGGTGATAAAGAAATGAGTAAAAAAAAAGCATACAAAAAGAGGAACTGGAAAAATAATTATGCTTTTATACAAAAATCATAACAACCATAAAAAGGGTGGGCCTCGTGGACTCTTGCCAATATGAAAGAAATTAATTTATCAGGTAAGGTCTTACATAAATTATGTTTTCTTTCATGTAATTGGCAAGAGTCCATGAGCTAGTGACGTATGGGATAGAAATACCCAAGAAATGGAAGTCCACAGAAGAGTCACTAGAAAGGGAGGGATAAAATAAAAACAGCTATTTCCGCTGAAAAAATAAATCCACACAAAAAAATAAGTCTCTTATAAATTTCACATAAATTACAAGAAAAAAACTTAAACCATAAGCAGAAGAATCAAACAGACAGCTGCCTGAAGAACTATTATACCAAAGACTGCTTCAGAAGAAGCAAATACATCAAAATGGTAAAATTTAGTAAATGTATGCAAAGAACACCAAGCTGCTGCTTTGCAAATCTGATCAACTGAAGCTTCATTCTTAAAAGCCCAAGAAGTGGAGACTGATCTAATAGAATGAGCTGTAAATTTCTGAGGCGGATACTGTCCCACCTCCAAATAAGCCTTATGAATCAAAAGCTTTAACCAAGATGACAAAAGAAATGGCAGAGGCTTTCTGACCTTTCCTAGGACCAGAAAAAACAACAAATAGACTTGAAGTCTTCCTGAAATCTTTAGTAGCTTAAACATAATATTTCAAAGCTCTTACAACATCCAAAAAAATGTAAAGATCTTTCAAGAGTATTCTTAGGATTAGGACACAAGGAAGGAACAACAATTTCCCTACTAATGTTGTTCGAATTCACAACCTTAGGAAGAAATTTAAACAAAGTCCGCAAAATAGCCTTATCCTGATGGAAAATCAGAAAAGGAGACTCACAAGAGAGAGCAGACAATTCAGAAACTATTCTAGCTGAAGAGATAGCCAAAAGGAACAACACTTTCCAAGAAAGTAGTTTAATCCAAAGAATGAATAGGCTCAAAAGGAATAGCCTGCAAAGCCTTCACAACCAAATTAAGACTCCAAGGAGGAGAGATTGATTTAATAATAGGCTTGCTACCTGAACAAAACAGTGAATATCAGGAAGCTTAGCAATCTTTCTATGAAATAAAGAGTAGAGATTTGTCCCTTCAAAGTACTTGAAGACAAACCTTTATCCAAACCATCCTGAAGAAACTGTAAAACTCGAGGAATTCTAAAAGAATGCCAAGAGAATTTATGAGAAGAACACCATGAAATATAGGTTTTCCAAACTCGATAATAAATTTTCCTTGAAACAGACTTTTGAGCCTGTAGCAAAGTATTAACCACTGAGTCAGAGAAACCTCTAAGACTAAGCACTAAGAATTCAATTTCCATACCTTCAAATTTAGCGATTTGAGATCCTGATGGAAAAACAGCCCTTGAGACAGAAGATCTGGTCTTAAAGGAAGTGGCCAAGGTTGACAACTTGACATCCGGACAAGAACCACAAACCAAAATCTGTGAGGCCATGCTGGTGCTATCAGAAACACATGCAATTGTTCCATTATGATCTTGGAGATCACCCTTGGAAGAAGAACTATAGGCAGAAAGATGTAAGCAGGCTGGTACGGCCAAGGAACTGCTAACGCATCTACCATCTCCGCCTGAGGATCCCTGGACCTGAAAAGATACCTGGGAAGTTTCTTGTTTAGATGGGATGCCATGAGATCTATTTCTGGAAGACCCCACATCTGTAAAATCTGACAAAATACATCTGGATGGAGAGACCACTCCCCTGGATGTAAAGACTGACGGCTAAGATAATCCGCTTCCCAATTGTCTACACCCGGGATATATATTGCAGAAATTAGGCAGGAGTTGAATTCTGCCCAAGAAAGTATTTGAGATACTTCTTTCATTGCTAAAGGACTGCGAGTCTCACCCTGATGATTGACATATGCCACAGTTGTGATACTGTCTGAAAAACAAAATTTATGCTTACCTGATAAATTTATTTCTCTTGTGGTGTATCCAGTCTACGGGTTCATCCATTACTTGTGGGATATTCTCCTTCCCAACAGGAAGCTGCAAGAGGACACCCACAGCAGAGCGGTCTATATAGCTCCTCCCCTAACTGCCACCCCCAGTCATTCGTCCGAAGACAAGCAAGAAAAAAAGGAGAAACTATAGGGTGCAGTGGTGACTGTAGTTTAAAAATAAAAAAACACCTGCCTTAAAATGACAGGGCGGGCCGTGGACTGGATACACCACAAGAGAAATAAATTTATCAGGTAAGCATAAATTTTGTTTTCTCTTGTAAAGGTGTATCCAGTCCACGGGTTCATCCATTACTTGTGGGATACCAATAACAAAGCTTTAGGACACGGATGAAGGGAGGGACAAGGCAGGAACTTAAACGGAAGGCGCCACTGCCTGTAAGAGCTTTCTCCCAAAAATAGCCTCTGAAGAAGCAAAAGTATCAAATTTATAGAATTTAGAAAAGGTATGAAGCGAAGACCAAGTCGCCGCCTTACAAATCTGTTCAACAGAGGCCTCATGTTTAAAAGCCCATGTGTAAGCTACTGCTCTAGTAGAATGAGCTGTAATTCTTTCAGGAGGCTGCTGGCCAGCAGTCTCATAAGCTAAGCGTATTATACTTCTTAGCCAAAAAGAAAGAAGTTGCCGAAGCCTTTTTGCCTCTCCTCTGTCCAGAGTAGACAACAAAGCAGATGTTTGACGAAAATCCTTTGTAGCTTGTAAATAAAACTTTAAAGCACAAACCACATCAAGATTGTGTAATAGACGTTCCTTCTTTGAAGAAGGATTAGGACATAGTGAAGGAACAACAATCTCCTGATTGATATTCATATTAGATACCACCGTAGGAAGAAACCCAGGTTTGGTACGTAACACTACCTTATCTGCATGGAAAATCAGATAAGGGGAATCACATTGTAAAGCAGATAACTCCGAAACTCTTTGAGCCGAGGAGATAGCTACTAAAAACAGAACTTTCCAAGATAAAAGCTAATATCTATGGAATGCAAAGGTTCAAACGGAACCCCTTGAAGAACTTTAAGAACTAAATTTAAAATCCATGGCGGAGCAACAGGTATAAACACAGGCTTAATCCTAACTAAAGCCTGACAAAATGCCTGAACGTCTGGAACCTCAGCCAGACGTTTGTGCAAAAGAATAGACAGAGCAGAAATCTGTCCCTTTAAGGAACTAGCTGACAAACCCTTCTCCAATCCTTCTTGGAGAAAAGATAATATCCTAGGAATCCTGAACTTACTCCATGAGTAACCCTTGGATTCACACCAATGAGGATATTTACACCATATCTTATGATAGATTTTCCTGGTGACAGGCTTTCGAGCCTGAATTAAGGTATCAATGACCGATTCGGAAAAACCAGGCTTTGATAGAATCAAGCGTTCAATCTCCAAGCAGTCAGACATAGAGAAATTAGATTTGAATGTTTGAAGGGACCTTGAAGTAGAAGGTCCTGCCTTAGCGGCAGAGTCCATGGTGGAAAGGATGACATGTCCACCAGATCTGCATACCAAGTCCTGCGTGGCCATGCAGGGGCTATCCAGATCACCAAAGCTCTCTCCTGCTTGATCTTGGCAATCAGACGAGGGAGCAGAGGAAACGGTGGAAACACATAAGCCAGGCTGAAGGACCAGGGCGCTGCTAGAGCATCTATCAGCGTTGCCTTGGGATCCCTGGACCTGGACCCGTAACAAGGAAGCTTGGCGTTCTGACAAGACGCCATGAGATCCAGTTCTGGTTTGCCCCAAAGTTGGATCAACTGGGCAAATACCTCCGGATGGAGCTCCCACTCCCCCGGGTGAAAAGTCTGCCGACTTAGAAAATCCGACTCCCAGTTCTCTACTCCTGGGATATGGATAGCTGAGAGATGGCAAGAGTGAACCTCTGCCCATAGAATTATCTTTGAAACCGCCAACATTGCCAGTGGGCTCCTTGTTCCCCCCTGATGGTTGATATAGGCTACAGAAGTGATGTTGTCCGACTGAAATCTGATGAACCTGACCGCAGCTAGCTGAGGCCAAGCCTGAAGAGCATTGAATATCGCTCTTAGTTCCAGAATGTTTATCGGAAGGAGGGCCTCCTCCTGAGTCCACGAACCCTGAGCCTTCAGGGAGTTGCAGACTGCACCCCAGCCCAGAAGGCTGGCATCTGTTGTTACTATAGTCCATTCTGGCCTGCGGAAACTCATTCCCTTGGACAGATGGACCCGAGATAGCCACCAGAGAAGAGAATCCCTGGTCTCTTGATCCAGATTTAGTAGAGGGGACAAATCTGTGTAATCCCCATTCCACTGATTGAGCATGCAAAGTTGCAGTGGTCTGAGATGTAGGAGGGCAAACGGAACTATGTCCATTGCCTCTACCATTAATCCGATTACCTCCATACACTGAGCCACTGACGGACGAGAAATGGAATAAAGAGCACGGCAGGGAGTAAGAAGTTTTGACAACCTGACCTCTGTCAGATAAATCTTCATTTCTACTGAATCTATCAGAGTTCCTAGGAAGAAAACTCTTGTGAGAGGTGAGAGAGAACTCTTTCCTTCGTTCACCTTCCACCCGTGAGACCTTAGGAATGCCAGAACAATGTCCGTATGGGACCTGGCAATTGGAAAAGTTGACGCCTGTATCAGGATGTCGTCTAGGTAAGGGGCTACCGCTATACCCCGTGGCCTTAGAACCGTCAGAAGTGACCCTAGAACCTTTGTAAAGATTCTTGGTGCCATGGCTAACCCGAAGGGAAGAGCCACAAACTGGTAATGCCTGTCTAGGAAGGCGAACCTGAGAAACTGATGATGATCCCTGTGTATCGGAATATGTAGCTAAGCATCCTTTAAATCCACGGTAGTCACATATTGACCCTCCTGGATCATAGGTAGGATGGTTCGAATAGTCTCCATCTTGAAGAATGGGACCCTGAGAAATTTGTTTAGGATCTTGAGATCCAAGATTGGTCTGAAAGTTCCCTCTTTCTTGGGAACTATAAACAGATTTGAATAGAAGCCCTGCCGCTGTTCCTTCTTTGGAACTGGGTGGATCACTCCCATAACTAGTAGGTCTTGAACGCAATGTAAGAATGCCTCTCTCTTTATCTGGTTTGCAGATAATTGTGAGAGATGAAATCTCCCCTTTGGAGATGAAGCTTTGAAATCCAGAAGATATCCCTGGGAAACAATCTCCAGATCCCAGGGATCCTGGACGTCTCTTGCCCAAGCCTGGGCAAAGAGAGAAAGTCTGCCCCCCACTAGATCCGGTCCTGGATCGGGGGCTACTCCTTCATGCTGTCTTAGAGGCAGCAGCAGGCTTTTTGGCCTGTTTCCCCTTGTTCCAAGCCTGGTTAGGTCTCCAGACTGGCTGGTACTGGGCAAAATTTCCCTCTTGTTTTGTAGAAGAAGAAGATGAAGCTGCGCCACTCTTGAAGTTTCGAAAGGAACGAAAATTAGTCTGTTTGGTCCTTAACTGTTTGGTCCTTAACTTGTTGGACCTATCCTGGGGAAGGGCGTGGCCTCCTTCAGTCCAGGCCCAAATAGGGTCTGCCCTTTGAAGGGGATCTTGAGAAGTTTAGACTTTGAAGTGACATCAGCTGACCAGGATTTAAGCCATAGCGCCCTACGTGCCTGAATGGCAAAACCTGAAATTAAAAACGGCGTCAGAAATAAATGAGTAGGCTAACTTAAGAGCTTTAAGCCTGTCAAGGATATCATCCAACGGGGTCTCTACCTGTAAAGCCTCCTCCAGAGATTCGAACCAGAAAGCCACTGCAGCATTGACTGGGGCAAAGCATGCAAGAGGCTGGAGAATAAAACCTTGTTGTATAAAGATTTTCTTAAGGAAACCCTCTAATTTCTTATCCATAGGATCTAGGAAAGCACAACTGTCCTCGACAGGAATAGTTGTACGCTTAGCTAGGGTAGAGACTGCTCCCTCCACCTTAGGGACCGTCTGCCACAAGTCCCGTGTAGCGGCATCTATAGGAAACATTTTCTTAAAAGCAGGAGGGGGAGAGAACGGCACACCTGGTCTATCCCATTCCTTAGTAATAATTTCTGAAAACCTCTTAGGGATTGGAAAAACATCAGTGTAAACGGGCACTGCAAAGTATTTGTCCATTTTACACAATTTCTCTGGGACTACAATGGTGTCACAGTCATCCAGAGTCGCTAAAACCTCCCTGAGCAACACGCGGAGGTGTTCAAGCTTAAATTTAAATGCTGTCATTTCAGAGTCAGACTGAAGTAACGCCATCCCTGAATCAGAGAAGTCACCCACAGATAGAAGCTCTCCTGCTTCAACTTCTGCACATTGTGAGGGTATATCAGACATAGCTACTAAAGCGTCAGAGAGCTCTGTATTTGTTCTAGCCCCAGAGATATCTCGCTTTCCTTGTAACCCTGGCAGTTTGGACAATACCTCTGTGAGGGTATGATTCATAACTGCCGCCATGTCTTGTAAAGTAAACGCATTGGACGTGCTAGATGTTCTTGGCGTCCCTTGAGTGGGAGTTATAGGTTCTGACACATGGGGAGAGCTAGATGGCATAACCTCCCTTTTGTCAGTCTCAGAAACCTCAGGTGATAAATCTTTAAAAGCCATAATATGGTCTTTATAACTTATAGAAAGGTCAGTGCATATGGTACACATTCTAAGAGGGGGTTCCACAATGGCTTCTAAACATAATGCACAAGGAGTTTCCTCTATGTCAGACATGTTTAACAGACTAGTAATGAGACCAGCAAGCTTGGAAAACACTTTAATAAATTTGAAAAAAGCAATAATAAAAAACGGTACTGTGCCTTTAAGAGAAAAAAACTACCACATAAACTGCAAAACAGTGAAAAAAATTAGTAAACTCTACGAAATTTTTACAGTGTGTATAAGGGACTAAAGCAGCATTGCACCCACTTGCAAATGGATGATTAACCCCTCAGGCCCAAAAACCAATTAGAAAAACATTAAACCTGTTAACAAACAGTCAAACACATTGCCACAGCTCTGCTGTGGCTCCTACCTGCCCTTAAAAACGATTTTTGCAGGAAAAAAACCCTCTATAGAGGTCCTATAAGCCAGAGGACTTCAGGGAAGCTGGATGTCTCAGACTGAAAACGAAAATAGACCCCTCCCACCATGCACTCAAAGTCAGAGGGCCTTAAAAAAGTACTCCTAGGAGTAATCTAACAAGCCATGTGGAAGCTAGGCCCCAAATAAAGATTTATCACCCTCAGAGAAAAAACGTTTTTATTTATAAATCATGCAAACGTTTTTACACTAAGTAATATAGGTTTTAACATGAATATTATCCCTTTTTGCAAGCATGATCCCAGTTGTTGTTAAATCACTGTATCAGGCTTACCTTAAATATACCAGGCACTGTCAGCATTTTCTAGACCTTATTCTCTCTAGAAAAAAATATACTGAACATACCTCAAAGCAGGCAATCTGCAGACCGTCCCCCCAACTGAAGTTTTCTTTCAATACTCTTCAGTTATGTGTGAGAACAGCAATGGACCTTAGTTACAAACCGCTAAGATCATCAAACCTCCAGGCAGACTCTTCTAATTTCTGCCTGGGAGTAAAACAGTACGACGCCGGTACCGTTTAAAAATAACAAACTTTTGATTGAAGGTAAAAACTACACTAAGTCACCACATCTCTCTTGATACTTCCTTTCTTGTCGAGAGCTGCAAGAGAATGACTGGGGGTGGCAGTTAGGGGAGGAGCTATATAGACAGCTCTGCTGTGGGTGTTCTCTTGCAGCTTCCTGTTGGGAAGGAGAATATCCCACAAGTAATGGATGAACCCGTGGACTGGATACACCTTTACAAGAGAAATGAATGAATGATTCTCTCTTTAGTAGAGGTCAAGCCTGAAGAGCCCTGAAAATAGCACGGAGTTCTAAAATATTGATTGGTAACCTCGCCTCTTAAGGTTTCCAAAACCCTTGTACTGTCAGAGACCCCCAGACAGCTCCCCAACCTGTGAAACTTGCATCTGTTGAAATCACAGTCCAGGAAGGATGAACAAAGGAGGCCCCTTGGACAATAAGGTGATGGTTTAACCACCAAGTCAGTGAGAGTTGAGTGTTGGGATTTAAGAATATCACTTGTGATATCAGAGTATAATCCCGGCACCATTGATTTAGCATGCAAAGCTGAAGAGTTCTCATATGAAAACGAGCAAAGGGGATCGCGTCCGATGCTGCAGTCATGAGACCTAAAACTCCCATGCACATAGCCACTGAAGGGAATGATCGAGACTGAAGGTTTCGACAGGCAGAAACCAATTTCATTTGTCTCTTGTCTGTTAAAGACAGAGTCATGGACACTGAATCTATCTGGAAACCTAAAAAGGTAAATTGATCCTCCAACCATGATTTTGAAGAAACAACACAAGTTGATTCGTGTGAGATTCTGCTAAATGAAAAGATTGAGCCAGTACCAAGAACCCATACCGTGTTCCAGAAGTGGAACTGGTACAATTACCACAGAAAGCTCCAGATCTGAAACACACTTCAGAAAGGCCTGAGCTTTCACAAGATCTGTTGGAATGTGAGAGAGAAAAAACACTTTCTCGCAGGAGGTCTTATTCTAAAAACTATTCGATACCCCTGAGAAACAATATTCTGAATCCAATGATTCTGATCGGAATCTGCCCAAATGTCTTAAAAATGTTTCAATCTTCCCCCACCAGAAGAACTGGATTGAGGGCCGCACCTTCATGCAGTCTTGGGGGCTGGCTTTGGTTTCTTATAAGGCTTGGATTTATTCTAACTCGAAGATGGCTTCCAATTGGAACCAGAGTCCTTAGGGGAAGGAGTGGTTTTCTGTTCTCTATTCTGGCGAAAGGAACGAAACCGATTAGAAGCTTTAAATTTACCCTTAGACTTTTTATCTTGGGGCAAAAAAACTCCCTTCCCCCAGTAATAGTGGAAATAATAGAATCCAACTGGGAACCAAATACAACTGGGGAGTCTGTAGAGTAATGTAGAAAGTTAAAATGAACATGTTAGAGTATATATTCAGTACCGATAACAGAGAACCCTTGAAAAGATTTCCCGTAAGGAAAGATAGAGAGATATTCTCTTCACATCCCTCTGACAAACACTGTACTCTAAGAGGAATTGGGCTTCAGAATGCTTAGAAGCGCTTATAGAAAAAAATCATGAAAACTAAGCATAAACTTACTTCACCACCTCCATAGGAGGCAAAGTTTGTAAAACTGAATTGTGGGTGTGGTGAGGGGTGTATTTATAGGCATTTTGAGGTTTGGGAAACTTTGCCCCTCCTGGTAGGATTGTATTTCCCATACGTCACTAGCTCATGGACTGGACTAGAATTACATGAAAGAAAAAGCAAGGACCACCTTGCTGACTTCTAACTGCTAAAAGCCACCATTACGCTTACTAAAAAGATTGACATGGACACAGCATAGCCCCAATCCTTGCTTGCAGGGAAAAGTACACATAAAAAAATTATAAATCTTCAGACACCTTCGCCATCCTTCCGTGATCAAGGCAAAGAGAATGACTGGGGGTTATGGGTAATGGAAGTGATACTTAACAGCTTTGCTGGGGTGCTCTTTGGCTCCTCCTGCTGGCCAGGAGTGAATATCCCACTAGTAATTTGAATGATTTGTGGACTCTCCATGCCATAGGAAAGAAATTAAACTTTCATAATTCAGATATGGCATACAATTTTAAACAACTTTCCAATTTACTTACTGTATATTATTAAATTTGCTTTGTTCTTTTGGTATTCTTTGTTGAAAGCTAAACCTAGGTAGGCTAATATGCTAATTCCTAAGCCCTTGAAGGCAACCTCTTATCTCAAAGCATTTTGACAGTATAGATAACATTGTGCTCACTCCCATGGAGTTATTTATGAGTCCCACCGATTGGCTGTAAAAACAACTGAAATAAGTAGGCAGTCTGCAGAGGCTTAGATACAAGGTAAATCATATAGGTGAAAAATATATTAACATAACTGTTGTTTATGCAAAACTGGGAAATGGGTAATAAAGGGATTATCTATCTTTTTAATTAATGCAAATTTCGGAGTAGACTGTCTCTTCAAATAAGGAAAAAGGTAAGACTAATGACAGTGACACAAACAGCATGAAAACGAACAATACAAAGAACATGCTACATCAAACTAAAAGGGACAATAAAACAACCCTTCAAGAAAAAACAAAAACAAAAATTGTGGTGGTCATACAAAAAGATGCAGAAAATGTGAGGTGTTAAAGAAGGAAACTGCTACAATAGCTACAGTAATCAACACTTTTAAAAACAAAACAAAAAAAGACTTTTAGAATTACAGTAGAACCAGTGACAAACACATGCACGCAATACAACTCCAGACACAGAAACCCTGGGCTACCAGGTAGGATACACTTTGGGGTCTCTCCTGTAGCTATCAAGCCACTTCTTGCTGGAGTCAATCATCTGATCAACACTTCGACTGTCTGTGTCTTGAATATGTGGTGCTGTGCTCTGCATCATATGAGTTTGCTCTCTGAAAGATAAAAAAAATAATAATCTTCATGCCAAATTACTGTAATCTCAGATGTTTAATTTTTATGTTATACATTTTAAGATTATTCTATGGATTGATTTGCTACCCAAGAAAGAAGGTTATCCTGAGGGAGGGGTAACTAGACACATTTTTTTAAAGAGGGATATATGCTTTGATGGGCCATTTGGCTGTTATTGTGACACCACATATATGGCTTAGATTCTATTGTAAAACTTCTCTTCCAAATAGTAACTACCATATAAAATCTAAAACCAAGTTTTTTTTTTTATGTAGATGGAGAGAAACTCTTAGCAAGGTATATCAGATAAGAGTTTTGGCTATTGCATTGAAATTAATGTTAGTCAGATTTAATGCCTTTATTTGGGAGTTTCTGGGTAGTCATTCAAACTAGACATCATAAAACATACAGATGGTCAACGTATAAACATACCATTTCCCAGTGCATATTTATAACATTGCAAACGGTTCCTTCCAAAGCTTGATTCAACCGTGAACCTCCATATTATATTTTAAAAAGGTACTTGAGAACGTCAGATTAGACCTTTATACAAAACCGTAGCTGGCAGTTTGGCTTTGTTCTTGACAGATGAAAAGAATTGAATAAACCTTAATCCTTGTGGTACCTGAACGTTTGTCACATGTCAGCTAAATAGATACAAAGAATAACCCACTAAACATAAACAGCAAGCCTAAGTATTTATTGTGTGTGCTCATCTCATTCCCTAAACTCTACATGGACTTTGTCAACCTGGAAATTTAGCAACAAAGTCTAGGAAAGTTGGATGAACCCTGAATAACCACTACAGACAGAAAATTTGCTGACGCTTAGAGGGAAACTTTTATAGCAAAAATCAGTCATGGTCTGAAACAAATCAGCACACAAGTGATCTAATGCAAACATTGGTGGCATCCATGGGCATACAACTGGATACACTCAGAAACCCCAGTGGTAGGTGGCCAGTAGGGGATTTGTAGTATTTAGTTATATGATTTCCAGTGGACTGCACACTTTTGCCAGGAAAACATAATTTATATTTACCCGATAAATACATTTCTTTCATGGTGGTGAGAGTACACAATCCATTACTCATGAGGATTACGCCTCTCTACCACTGGGAGCAGGAAGAGAGTACTGAACCCCAATATCTCTATAAAACCCTTCCCACCTCACACATACTTGAGTCTAATGTATAGCCAAGCAAGTGAGGTAAGAAAGAGGAATAAGAACCATAAAAAGAGATGAAGAAAAAAAACTAACCCAAGAAAAACACAAGGGTGGGATCTCATGGACTCTCACCACCATGAAAGAAAACATAATTTATGTAAGAACTTACCTCATAAATTAATTTATTTCATGGTGGGCGAGAGTCCAAGAGCTGTTACGTATGGTATGTACATTCCTACTAGGAGAAGGCAAAGTTTCCCAAACCTTAAAAGCCTTTAAATACCCACCCACCTCACACATACCTCAGTTTATCGCATAGCCAAGTGGTAAGGTGTTTAAAGGGATAGTAAAGTCTAAATTAAACTTTCATGATTCAGATAGGTCATGTCATTTTAAACAACTTTCTAATTTACATTTATTATCAAATTTGCTTTGTTTTCTTGTTATTCTTAGTTGAAGGCTAATACTAGGTAGGCTTATATGCTAATTAATAAGCCCTTGAAGGATGCCTCTAATTTCAATGCATTTGACAGTTTTTTTTACAGCTAGAGGGCTTTAGTTCATGTGTTTCATATAGATAATGTGCACATGCACGTGAAGTTAGTTAAGAATCAGCACTAATTATCTGAAATGCATGTCTGTCAAAAGATCTGAGATAAGGAGGCAGTCAGCAGAAGCTTAAATACAAGGTCATTACAGAGGTAAAAAGTATATTACTATAACCGTGTTGGTTATGTAAAACTGGGGAATAGTAAATAAAGGGATTATATATCTTTTTAAACAATACATTTTTTGGTGGTGTTTACCATCCATTTAAGGAGTAAAAGCCAAAAGAGATGATCATGAAAAAAAGATGTGCTTTAAACAAAAATAGAATCTCAAATGTCTGGGGCCTCGTGGACTCTCACCACCATGAAATAAATGTCCACGAGATGTTACGTATGGGATATAATACCCAAGATGTGGAAGTCCACGAGTAACAAAAAGGGAGGAATACAATCAAAACAGCTTCTTTTGCTGAGAAATTAGATCCAAAATAAAGTCTTTTATGACAAAAAAACTCAAAATATAGGCACCATTATGAAACTGAAACAACTGTCTGAAGGACCTTTCTACCAAAAGGTGCTTCCCATGAGGCAAAAACATCAAAATGGTAAAATTTAGTAAAGGTATACAGAGAAGACCAAGTGACCGCTTTGCAAATTTGATCAACTGAAGATTCATTCTTGAAAGCCCAAGATGTGGCAACCGATCTAGTAGAATGAGCTGTTTTTCTCCGAGGCAGAGACTGACTCACTTCCAAATAAGTTTTGTGAATCAAACGTTTCAACCAAGAGGCTAAAGAAATAGCTGAAGCCAGAATGATCCTTAGAGAATTAAAATATTATGTTGATGCTACTAACAACATCCAAAGAATGCAAAGACTTTTCAGAAACATTTTAAGGATTAGGACACAAGGGAGGAAGAATAATTTACCTATTTATGTTGTGAGAATTAATAACCTTTGGACGTAAGTCGATTCGTATGAGATTCTGCTAAATGTAAAGACTGAGCAAGTACCAAGATATCGTCCAAATAAGGAAATACCACAATACCCTGTTCTCTGATTACAGACAGCAGGGCACCGAGAACCTTTGTAAAAATTCTTGGAGCTGTAGCTAGGCCAAACGGCAGAGCCACAAACTGGTAATGCTTGTCCAGAAACGAAAATCTCAGGAACTGATAATGATCTGGATGAATCGGAATATGCAGATATGCATCCTGTAAATCTATTGTGGACATATAATTCCCTTGCTGAACAAAAGGTAAGATAGTCCTTACAGTTACCATCTTGAACGTTGGTATCCTTACATAACGATTCAATATTTTTAGATCCAGAACTGGTCTGAAAGAATTCTCCTTCTTTGGTACAATGAAGAGATTTGAATAAAACCCCATCCCCTGTTCCGGAACTGGAACTGGCATAATTACTCCAGTCAACTCTAGATCTGAAACACATTTCAGAAATGCTTGAGATTTTACTGGATTTACTGGGACACGGGAAAGAAAAAATCTCTTTGCAGGAGGTCTCAACTTGAAACCAATTCTGTACCCTTCTGAAACAATGCTCTGAATCCAAAGATTGTGAACAGAATTGATCCAAATTTCCTTGAAAAAACGTAACCTGCCCCCTACCAGCTGAGCTGGAATGAGGGCCGCACCTTCATGTGGACTTAGAAGCAGGCTTTGCCTTTCTAGCTGGCTTGGATTTATTCCAGACTGGAGATGGTCTCCAAACTGAAACTGCTCCTGAGGATGAAGGATCAGGCTTTTGTTCTTTGTTGAAACGAAAGGAACGAAAACGATTATTAGCCCTGTTTTTACCTTTAGATTTTTTATCCTGTGGTAAAAAAGTTCCTTTCCCACCAGTAACAGTTGAAATAATGGAATCCAACTGAGAACCAAATAATTTGTTACCCTGGAAAGAAATGGAAAGTAAAGTTGATTTAGAAGCCATATCAGCATTCCAAGTTTTAAGCCATAAAGCTCTTCTAGCTAAAATAGCTAGAGACATAAACCTGACATCAACTCTGATAATATCAAAAATGGCATCACAGATAAAATTATTAGCATGCTGAAGAAGAATAATAATATCATGAGAATCACGATGTGTTACTTGTTGCGCTAAAGTTTCCAACCAAAAAGTTGAAGCTGCAGCAACATCAGCCAAAGATATAGCAGGTCTAAGAAGATTACCTGAACACAGATAAGCTTTTCTTAGAAAGGATTCAATTTTCCTATCTAGAGGATCCTTAAACGAAGTACCATCTGACGTAGGAATAGTAGTACGTTTAGCAAGGGTAGAAATAGCCCCATCAACTTTAGGGATCTTGTCCCAAAATTCTAATCTGTCAGGCGGCACAGGATATAATTGCTTAAAACGTTTAGAAGGAGTAAATGAATTACCCAAATTATCCCATTCTTTGGAAATTACTGCAGAAATAGCATTAGGAACAGGAAAAACTTCTGGAATAACCACAGGAGCTTTAAATACCTTATCTAAACGTTTAGAATTAGTATCAAGAGGACCAGAATCCTCTATTTCTAAAGCAATTAGTACTTCTTTAAGTAAAGAACGAATAAATTCCATTTTAAATAAATATGAAGATTTATCAGCATCAACCTCTGAGACAGAATCCTCTGAACCAGAGGAATCATCAGAATCAGAATGATGATGTTCATTTAAAAATTCATCTGTAGGGAGAGAAGTTTTAAAAGATTTTTTACGTTTACTAGAAGGAGAAATAACAGACATAGCCTTCTTTATGGATTCAGAAACAAAATCTCTTATTATCAGGAACATTCTGCACCTTAGATGTTGAAGGAACTGCAACAGGCAATGGTACTTTACTAAAGGAAATATTATCTGCTTTAACAAGTTTGTCATGACAATCAATACAAACAACAGCTGGAGGAATAGCTACCAAAAGTTTACAGCAGATACACTTAGCTTTGGTAGATTCAGCACTTGACAGCGATTTTCCTGTAGTATCTTCTGACTCAGATGCAACGTGAGACATCTTGCAATATGTAAGAGAAAAAACAACATATATATAAAGCAAAATTGATCAAATTCCTTAAATGACAGTTTCAGGAATGGGAAAAAATGCCAAAGAACAAGCTTCTAGCAACCAGAAGCAATAAAAAATGAGACTTAAATAATGTGGAGACAAAAGCGACGCCCATATTTTTTCGCGCCAAATAAGACGCCCACATTATTTGGCGCCTAAATGCTTTTTGGCGCCAAAAATGACGCCACATCCGGAACGCCGACATTTTTGGCGCAAAATAACGTCAAAAAAATGACGCAACTTCCGGCGACACGTATGACGCCGGAAACGGAAATAGAATTTTTGCGCCAAAAAAGTCCGCGCCAAGAATGACGCAATAAAATGAAGCATTTTCAGCCCCCGCGAGCCTAACAGCCCACAGGGAAAAAGTCAAATTTTAAGGTAAGAAAAATGGTTAAATCAAAATGCATTATCCCAAATATGAAACCGACTGTCTGAAAATAAGGAAAGTTGAACATTCTGAGTCAAGGCAAATAAATGTTTGAATACATATATTTAGAACTTTATAAACAAAGTGCCCAACCATAGCTTGGAGTGTCACAAAAAATAAGACTTACTTACCCCAGGACACTCATCTACATATAGCAGATAGCCAAACCAGTACTGAAACGAGAATCAGCAGAGGTAATGGTATAAATAAGAGTATATCGTCGATCTGAAAATGGAGGTAAGAGATGAATCTCTACGACCGATAACAGAGAACCTATGAAATAGACCCCGTAGAAGGAGATCACTGCATTCAAATAGGCAATACTCTCTTCACATCCCTCTGACATTCACTGCACGCTGAGAGGAAAACCGGGCTCCAACTTGCTGCGGAGCGCATATCAACGTAGAATCTAGCACAAACTTACTTCACCACCTCCATCGGAGGCAAAGTTTGTAAAACTGAATTGTGGGTGTGGTGAGGGGTGTATTTATAGGCATTTTGAGGTTTGGGAAACTTTGCCCCTCCTGGTAGGAATGTATATCCCATACGTCACTAGCTCATGGACTCTTGCTAATTACATGAAAGAAATTAATCCACAACCCAAATCATAAGTTTTAATCTTATAATGGAAAAAAAACGAAATTAAAAGCAGAAGAATCAAACTGAAACAGCTGCCTGAGAGCTTTTCTACCAAAAACTGCTTATGAAGAAGAAAAAACATCAAAATGGTAGAATTTAGTAAATGTATGCAAAGAAGACCAAGTTGCTGCTTTGCAAATCTGATCAACTGAAGCTTCATTCTTAAAAGCCCAGGAAGTGGAAACTGACATAGTAGAATGAGCTGTAATCCTCTGAGGCGGGGATTTACCCGACTCCAAATAAGCGTGATGAATCAAAAGCTTTAACCAAGATGCCAAAGAAATGGCAGAAGCCTTCTGACCTTACCTAGAACCAGAAAAGATAACAAATAGACTAGAAGTCTTCCTGAAAACTTTAGTAGCTTCAACATAATATTTCAAAGCTCTCACCACATCCAAAGAATGTAAAGATCTTTCCAAAGAATTCTTAGGATGGGGACAAAAAGAAGAGCCAACAATTTCCCTACTAATGCTGTTGGAATTCACAACTTTAGGTAAGAATTTAAATGAAGTCTGCAAAACTGCCTTATCCTGATGAAAAATCAGAAAAGGAGACTCACAAGAAAGAGCAGATAATTCAGAAACTCTTCTAGCAGAAGAGATGGCCAAAAGAAACAACACTTTCCAAGAAAGCAATTTAATGTCCAAAGAATGCATAGGCTCAAACGGAGGAGCCTGTAAAGAATGCATAGGCTCAAATGGAGGACCCTGTAAAGCCTTCAAAACCAAATTAAGACTCCAAGGATGAGATATTGATTTAATGACAGGCTTGATACGAACTAAAGCCTGTAGAAAACAATGAATATCAGGGAGTATAGCAATTTTTCTGTGGAATAAAACAGAAAGAGCAGAGATTTGTCCTTTCAATGAACTCGCAGACAAACCCTTATCCAAACCATCCTGAAGAAACTGTAAAATTCTAGGAATTCTAAAAGAATGCCAAGAGAATTTATGAGAAGAACACCATGAAATGTAAGTCTTCCAAACTCGATAATAAATCTTCCTAGAAACATATTTACGAGCCTGCAACATAGTATTAATCACTGAGTCAGAGAACCCTCTATGACTAAGCACTAAACGTTAAATTTCCATACCTTCAAATTTAATGATTTGAGATCCTGATGGAAAAAACGGACCTTGAGATAGAAGGTCTGGCCTTAGTGGAAGTGGCCTTGGTAGGCAACTGGACATCCGAACAAGATCCACATACCAAAACCTGTGAGCCCATGCTGGAGCCACCAGCAGCATAAATGATTGCTCCATGATGATCTTGGAAATCACTCTTGGAAGAAGAACTAGAGGCGGAAAAATATAGGCAGGTTGATAACTCCAGGGAAGTGTCAATGCATCCACTGCTTCCGCCTGAGGATCGCTGGACGTGGACAGGTACCTGGGAAGTTTCTTGTTTAGATGAGATGCCATAAGATCTATTTCTGGAAGCCCCCACATCTGAACAATTTGAAAAAACACATCTGGGTGAAGGGACCACTCTCCCGGATGTAAAGATTGACGACTGAGATATTCCGCTTCCCAATTGTCTATACCTGGGAAATGGACCGCAGAAATTAGACAGGAGCTGGATTCTGCCCAAACAAGTATCCGGGATACTTCTTTCATAGCCTGAGGACTGTGAGTCCAACCCTGATGATTGACATACGCCACAGTTGTGACATTGTCTGTCTGAAAACAAATAAATGGCTCTCTCTTCAATAGAGGCCAAAATTGAAGAGCTCTGAGAACCGCACGGAGTTCCAAAATATTGATTGGTAATCTCGCCTCTTGAGATTTCCAAACCCCTTGTGCTGTCAGAGATCCCCAGACAGCTCCCCAACCTGAAAGACTCACATCTGTTGTGATCAGAGAGGCCCCTTGAACTATACGATGGTGATCTAACCACCAAGTCAGAGATAGTCGAACATTGGGATTTAAGGATATTAATTGTGATATCCTTGTATAATCCCTGCACCATTGGTTCAGAATACAAAGCTCAAGAGATCTCATGTGAAAACAAGCAAAGGGGATCGCGTCCGATGCTGCAGTCATGAGACCTAAAACCTCCATGCACATAGCTACTGAAGGGAATGACTAAGACTGAAGGTTCCGACAGGCTGCAACCAATTTCAGACGTCTCTTTTTTGTTAGAGACAAAAAGTTATGGATACTGAATCTATTTGGAAACCTAAAAAGGTTACCCTTGGCTGAGGAATCAAAGAACATTTTGGTAAATTGATCCTCCAACCATGTCTTTGAAGAAACAACACTAGTTGACTCGTGTGAGATTCTGCAGAACGTAAAGACTGAGCAAGAACCAAGATATTGTCCAAATAAGGAAACACCGCAATACCCTGCTGTCTGATTACAGAGAGTAGGGCACGAGAACCTTTGAAAAAATCCTTGGAGCTGTCGCTAGGCCAAAAGGAAGAGCAACAAATTGGTAATGCTTGTCTAGAAAAGAGAATCTCAAGAACTGATAGTGATCTGAATGAATCGGAATATGAAGATAAGCATCCTGTAAGTCTATTGTGGACATATAATGCCCTTGCTGAACAAAAGGCAGAATAGTCCTTATAGTCACCATTTTGAATGTTGGTACTCTTACATAACGATTTAAGACTTTTAGATCCAAAACTGGTCTGAATTAATTTTCTTTCTTTGGGACAATGAACAGATTTGAATAAAACCCCAGACCCTGTTCCTGAAAAGGAACTGGCACGATTACCCCAGATAACTCCAGGTCTGAAACACACTTCAGGAAAGCCTGCGCTTTCTCTGGGTTCACTGGAATGCGTGAGAGAAAGAAACTTCTCACAGGCGGTCTTACTCTGAAACCTATTCTGTACCCCTGAGAGACAATGTTCTGAATCCAGTGATTTTGGACTGAATTTATCCAAACATCCTTGAAAAACATAATTTATGTAAGAACTTACCTGATAAATTCATTTCTTTCATATTAGCAAGAGTCCATGAGCTAGTGACGTATGGGATATACATTCCTACCAGGAGGGGCAAAGTTTCCCAAACCTCAAAATGCCTATAAATACACCCCTCACCACACCCACAATTCAGTTTAACGAATAGCCAAGAAGTGGGGTGATAAGAAAAAAAGTGCGAAAGCATATAAAATAAGGAATTGGAATAATTGTGCTTTATACAAAATCATAACCACCACAAAAAAAGGGCGGGCCTCATGGACTCTTGCTAATATGAAAGAAATGAATTTATCAGGTAAGTTCTTACATAAATTATGTTTTCTTTCATGTAATTAGCAAGAGTCCATGAGCTAGTGACGTATGGGATAATGACTACCCAAGAAGTGGATCTTTCCACACAAGAGTCACTAGAGAGGGAGGGATAAAATAAAGACAGCCAATTCCTGCTGAAAAATCCACACCCAAAATAAAGTTTAACGAAAAACATAAGCAGAAGATTCAAACTGAAACCGCTGCCTGAAGTACTTTTCTACCAAAGACTGCTTCAGAAGAAGAAAATACATCAAAATGGTAGAAATTAGTAAAAGTATGCAAAGAGGACCAAGTAGCTGCTTTGCAGATCTGGTCAACCGAAGCTTCATTCCTAAATGCCCAGGAAGTAGAAACTGACCTAGTAGAATGAGCTGTAATTCTCTGAGGCGGAGTCTTACCCGACTCAACATAGGCAAGATGAATTAAAGATTTCAACCAAGATGCCAAAGAAATGGCAGAAGCTTTCTGGCCTTTTCTAGAACCGGAAAAGATAACAAATAGACTAGAAGTCTTACGAAAAGATTTCGTAGCTTCAACATAATATTTCAAAGCTCTAACAACATCTAAAGAATGCAACGATTTCTCCTTAGAATTCTTAGGATTAGGACATAATGAAGGAACCACAATTTCTCTACTAATGTTGTTGGAATTCACAACTTTAGGTAAAAATTCAAAAGAAGTTCGCAACACCGCCTTATCCTGATGAAAAATCAGAAAAGGAGACTCACAAGAAAGAGCAGATAATTCAGAAACTCTTCTGGCAGAAGAGATGGCCAAAAGGAACAAAACTTTACAAGAAAGTAATATAATGTCTAATGAATGCATAGGTTCAAACGGAGGAGCTTGAAGAGCTCCCAGAACCAAATTCAAACTCCAAGGAGGAGAAATTGACTTAATGACAGGTTTTATACGAACCAAAGCTTGTACAAAACAATGAATATCAGGAAGAATAGCAATCTTTCTGTGAAAAAGAACAGAAAAAGCAGAGATTTGTCCTTTCAAAGAACTTGCGGACAAACCCTTATCTAAACCATCCTGAAGGAACTGTAAAATTCTCGGTATTCTAAAAGAATGCCAGGAAAAATGATGAGAAAGACACCAAGAAATATAAGTCTTCCAGACTCTATAATATATCTCTCGAGATACAGATTTACGAGCCTGTAACATAGTATTAATCACAGAGTCAGAGAAACCTCTTTGACCAAGAATCAAGCGTTCAATCTCCATACCTTTAAATTTAAGGATTTCAGATCCTGATGGAAAAAAGGACCTTGTGACAGAAGGTCTGGTCTTAACGGAAGAGTCCACGGTTGGCAAGAGGCCATCCGGACAAGATCCGCATACCAAAACCTGTGAGGCCATGCCGGAGCTACCAGCAGAACAAACGAGCATTCCTTCAGAATCTTGGAGATTACTCTTGGAAGAAGAACTAGAGGCAGAAAGATATAGGCAGGATGATACTTCCAGGGAAGTGATAATGCATCCACTGCCTCCGCCTGAGGATCCCGGGATCTGGACAGATACCTGGGAAGTTTCTTGTTTAGATGGGACGCCATCAGATCTATTTCTGGAAGTTCCCACATTTGAACAATCTGAAGAAATACCTCTGGGTGAAGAGACCATTCGCCCGGATGCAACGTTTGGCGACTGAGATAATCCGCTTCCCAATTGTCTATACCTGGAATATGAACCGCAGAGATTAGACAGGAGCTGGATTCCGCCCAAACCAAAATTCGAGATACTTCTTTCATAGCCAGAGGACTGTGAGTCCCTCCTTGATGATTGATGTATGCCACAGTTGTGACATTGTCTGTCTGAAAACAAATGAACGATTCTCTCTTCAGAAGAGGCCAAAACTGAAGAGCTCTGAAAATTGCACGGAGTTCCAAAATATTGATCGGTAATCTCACCTCCTGAGATTCCCAAACTCCTTGTGCCGTCAGAGATCCCCACACGGCTCCCCAACCTGTGAGACTTGCATCTGTTGAAATTACAGTCCAGGTCGGAAGCACAAAAGAAGCCCCCTGAATTAAACGATGGTGATCTGTCCACCATGTTAGAGAGTGTCGAACAATCGGTTTTAAAGATATTAATTGAGATATCTTCGTGTAATCCTTGCACCATTGCTTCAGCATACAGAGCTGAAGAGGTCGCATGTGAAAACGAGCAAAGGGGATCGCGTCCGATGCAGCAGTCATAAGACCTAGAATTTCCATGCATAAGGCTACCGAAGGGAATGATTGTGACTGAAGGTTTCGACAAGCTGTAATCAATTATAAACGTCTCTTGTCTGTTAAAGAGAGAGTCATGGACACTGAATCCATCTGGAAACCCAGAAAGGTTACCTTTGTCTGAGGAATCAAAGAACTTTTTGGTAAATTGATCCTCCAACCATGATCTTGAAGAAACAACACAAGTCGATTCGTATGAGATTCTGCTAAATGTAAAGACTGAGCAAGTACCAAGATATCGTCCAAATAAGGAAATACCACAATACCCTGTTCTCTGATTACAGACAGCAGGGCACCGAGAACCTTTGTAAAAATTCTTGGAGCTGTAGCTAGGCCAAACGGCAGAGCCACAAACTGGTAATGCTTGTCTAGGAAAGAGAATCTCAGAAACTGATAGTGATCTGGATGAATCGGAATATGCAGATATGCATCCTGTAAATCTATTGTGGACATATAATTCCCTTGCTGTACAAAAGGTAAGATAGTCCTTACAGTTACCATCTTGAATGTTGGTATCCTTACATAACGATTCAATATTTTTAGATCCAGAACTGGTCTGAAGGAATTCTCCTTCTTTGGTACAATGAAGAGATTTGAATAAAACCCCATCCCCTGTTCCGAAACTGGAACTGGCATAATTACTCCAGTCAACTCTAGATCTGAAACACATTTCAGAAATGCTTGAGCTTTTACTGGATTTACTGGGACACGGGAAAGAAAAAATCTCTTTGCAGGAGGTCTCAACTTGAAACAAATTCTGTACCCTTCTGAAACAATGCTCTGAATCCAAAGATTGTGAACAGAATTGACCCAAATTTCTTTGAAAAAACGTAACCTGCCCCCTACCAGCTGAGCTGGAATGAGGGCCGCACCTTCATGTGGACTTAGAAGCAGGCTTTGCCTTTCTAGCTGGCTTGGATTTATTCCAGACTGGAGATGGTCTCCAAACTGAAACTGCTCCTGAGGATGAAGGATCAGGCTTTTGTTCTTTGTTGAAACGAAAGGAACGAAAACGATTATTAGCCCTGTTTTTACCTTTAGATTTTTTATCCTGTGGTAAAAAAGTTCCTTTCCCACCAGTAACAGTTGAAATAATGGAATCCAACTGAGAACCAAATAATTTGTTACCCTGGAAAGAAATGGAAAGTAAAGTTGATTTAGAAGCCATATCAGCATTCCAAGTTTTAAGCCATAAAGCTCTTCTAGCTAAAATAGCTAGAGACATAAACCTAACATCAACTCTGATAATATCAAAAATGGCATCACAGATAAAATTATTAGCATGTTGAAGAAGAATAATAATATCATGAGAATCACGATGTGTTACTTGTTGCGCTAAAGTTTCCAACCAAAAAGTTGAAGCTGCAGCAACATCAGCCAAAGATATAGCAGGTCTAAGAAGATTACCTGAACACAGATAAGCTTTTCTTAGAAAGGACTCCATTTTCCTATCTAGAGGATCCTTAAACGAAGTACCATCTGACGTAGGAATAGTAGTACGTTTAGCAAGGGTAGAAATAGCCCCATCAACTTTAGCCAAAATTCTAATCTGTCAGGCGGCACAGGATATAATTGCTTAAAACGTTTAGAAGGAGTAAATGAATTACCCAAATTATCCCATTCTTTGGAAATTACTGCAGAAATAGCATCAGGGACAGGAAAAACTTCTGGAATAACTACAGGAGTTTTAAAACCTTATTTAAACGTTTAGATTTAGTATCAAGAGGACCAGAATCCTCTATTTCTAAAGCAATTAGGACTTCTTTAAGTAAAGAACGAATAAATTCCATTTTAAATAAATATGAAGATTTATCAGCATCAACCTCTGAGACAGAATCCTCTGAACCAGAGGAATCATCAGAATCAGAATGATGATGTTCAGTTAAAAATTCATCTGTAGGGAGAGAAGTTTTAAAAGATTTTTTATGTTTACTAGAAGGAGAAATAACAGACATAGCCTTCTTTATGGATTCAGAAACAAAATCTCTTATATTATCAGGAACATTCTGCACCTTAGATGTTGAAGGAACTGCAACAGGCAATGGTACTTTACTAAAGGAAATATTATCTGCTTTAACAAGTTTGTCATGACAATCAATACAAACAACAGCTGGAGGAATAGCTACCAAAAGTTTACAGCAGATACACTTAGCTTTGGTAGATTCAGCACTTGACAGCGATTTTCCTGTAGTATCTTCTGACTCAGATGCAACGTGAGACATCTTGCAATATGTAAGAGAAAAAACAACATATATATAAAGCAAAATTGATCAAATTCCTTAAATGACAGTTTCAGGAATGGGAAAAAATGCCAAAGAACAAGCTTCTAGCAACCAGAAGCAATAAAAAATGAGACTTAAATAATGTGGAGACAAGAGTGACGCCCATATTTTTTCGCGCCAAATAAGACGCCCACATTATTTGGCGCCTAAATGCTTTTTGGCGCCAAAAATGACGCCACATCCGGAACGCCGACATTTTTGGCGCAAAATAACGTCAAAAAATGACGCAACTTCCGGCGACACGTATGACGCCGGAAACGGAAATAGAATTTTTGCGCCAAAAAAGTCCGCGCCAAGAATGACGCAATAAAATGAAGCATTTTCAGCCCCCGCGAGCCTAACAGCCCACAGGGAAAAAGTCAAATTTTAAGGTAAGAAAAATGTTAAATTAAAATGCATTATCCCAAATATGAAACTGACTGTCTGAAAAATAAGGAAAGTTGAACATTCTGAGTCAAGGCAAATAAATGTTTGAATACATATATTTAGAACTTTATAAACAAAGTGCCCAACCATAGCTAGGAGTGTCACAAAAAATAAGACTTACTTACCCCAGGACACTCATCTACATATAGTAGATAGCCAAACCAGTACTGAAACGAGAATCAGTAGAGGTAATGGTATATATAAGAGTATATCGTCGATCTGAAACGGGAGGTAAGAGATGAATCTCTACGACCGATAACAGAGAACCTATGAAATAGACCCCTTAGAAGGAGATCACTGCATTCAAATAGGCAATACTCCTCACATCCCTCTGACATTCACTGCACGCTGAGAGGAAAACCGGGCCCCAACTTGCTGCGGAGCGCATATCAACGTAGAATCTAGCACAAACTTACTTCACCACCTCCATCGGAGGCAAAGTTTGTAAAACTGAATTGTGGGTGTGGTGAGGGGTGTATTTATAGGCATTTTGAGGTTTGGGAAACTTTGCCCCTCCTGGTAGGAATGTATATCCCATACGTCACTAGCTCATGGACTCTTGCTAATTACATGAAAGAAATTTTAATCTGCCCCCTACCAGCTGAGCTGAAATGAGGGCCGCACCTTTATGCGGACTTGGGGGCTGGTTTAGATCTCTTAAATGGCTTGGATTTATCCAGATTGAGGAAGGCATCCAATTGGAGACGGATTCCTTAGGGGAAGGACTAAGTTTCTGTTCCTTATTCTGTCGAAAGGAACGAAAACGGTTAGAAGCTTTAAATTTACCCTTAGATTTTTTATCCTGAGGCAAAAAAGCTCCCATCCCCCCAGTGACAGTTGAAATTATAGAATCCAACTGAGAACCAAATAATTTATTACCTTGGAAAGAAAGAGATAGCAATGTCGATTTAGAAGTCATATCAGCATTCCAAGATTTAAGCCATAAATCTCTTCTAGCTAAAATAGCTAAAGACATATATCTAACATCAATTCTAATGATATCAAAAATGGCATCACAAATGAAATTATTAGCATGTTGAATTAATTTAACAATGCTATACACATTATGATCAGATACTTGTTGCGCTAAAGTTTCCAACCAAAAAGTTGGCAAAGGATACAATTTTTTAAACCTTGAAGAAGGAGTAAAAGAAGTACCCAGTCTATTCCATTCCTTAGAAATCATATCTGAAATAGCATCAGGAACTGGAAAAACCTCTGGAATAACTACATGAGGTTTATAAACCGAATTTAAACGTTTACTAGTTTTAGTATCAAGAGGACTAGTCTCCTCCATATCTAATGCAATCAACGCTTCTTTTAATAAAGAACGAATATACTCCATTTTAAATAAATAAGAGGATTTGTCAGTGTCAATATCTGAGGCAGGATCCACTGAATCAGACAGATCCTCATCAGAGATAGATAAATCAGTATGTTGTCGGTCATTAGAAAATTCATCAACTCTATGAGAAGTTTTAAAAGACCTTTTACGTTTCTTAGAAGGTGGAATGGCAGACAAAGCCTTCTGAATGGAATCAGAAATAAATTCTCTTAAATTTACAGGAATATCCTGAGCATTAGATGTTGATGGACCAGCAACATGTAATGAACTACTACTGATGGAAACATTCTCTGCATGTAAAACTTTATCATGACAACTATTACAAACCACAGCTGGAGGAGCAGTTACCACAAGTTTACAACAAATGCACTTAGCTTTGGTAGAACCAATATCAGGCAGCAGGATTCCAGTAGTAGATTCTGAGACAGGATCAGAATGAGACATCTTGCAGTATGTAAAAGAAAAAACAACATATAAAGCAAAATGATCAGTTTCCTTATATGACAGTTTCAGGAATGGGAAAAAATGCAAACAGAATAGGCCTCTAACATAGAAAAAAGACCAGCGGCAAAAGGAATGAGGTCTTAAATAATGAAAAAATGTTTGGCGCCAAGTATGATGCACAACAAACTGACAAACCTTTTTTGGCGTCAAAAACGTCCGGAACGAAACTCGAGCGTCATAGATGACGCAACCTCGTGAAAAGACTCGGCGCCAACTAAGACGCTGGAAATGACGAATTAGCGTCAACAAACGTAATTTTCGTGCCAAAAAAGTCTCGCGCCAAGATTGACGCAATAAATTATAGCATTTTGCGCTCTCACGAGCCTAATACAGCCCGCAATGTAGAAAGAGTCAATTTGAAAACCTCAGGTAAAATTTTTTTTTTTTTTTTTTTTTAAAGCATTTCCCAGATATGAAACTGACAGAATGCAAAAAAGAAAATATACTGATAAACCTGAATCATGGCAAATATACAAACATATATTTAGAACTTTATATATAAAGTGCCAAACCATAGCTGAGAGTGTCTTAAGTAAATGAGACATACTTACCAAAAGACACCCATCCACATATAGCAGATAGACAAACCAGTACTGAAACGAAAATCAGTAGAGGTAATGGTATATAAGAGTATATCGTCAATCTGAAAAGAGAGGTAGGAGATGAATCTCTACGACCGATAACAGAGAACCTATGAAATAGATCCCCGTTAGGAAGACCATTGTATTCAATAGGTGATACTGCCTTCACATTCCTCTGACATTCACTGTACTCTGAGAGGAACCAGGCATCAACATGCTGAGAAGCGCATATCAACGTAGAAGTCTAGCACAAACTTACTTCACCACCTCCATAGGAGGCAAAGTTTGTAAAACTGAATTGTGGGTGTGGTGAGGGGTGTATTTGTATGCATTTTGAGGTTTGGGAAACTTTGCCCCTCCTGGTAGGATTGTATATCCCATATGTCACTAGCTCATGGACTCTTGCCAATTACATGAAAGAAAAGCTTTTCTTCAGACAGGGAAATACTTAAATACTCAATTCAATAATACAGCAATGTCATTGACAGATGATTTCTTCCTATGTCAGCCAATAAATATGTAGGCTTCACTTTTGTTCTTGGCCAATTCTAATTAGGATATGGCTAAAAAATGTGATAAAGTCCCCACCTATCAGGTTTTGCTTCACTTACTACTCGGTCAGCTTGATGCTTACTTGCCTTGCCAGTGCTATTGAACACAAACAAGAGAGAGAAGAAGAGGAGACAGAGGTGGAGAAGAAAAACAGACAAGCAAGAAGAGAGAATAGGAAAAGGAAGAAAAGAGAAATAAAATATTTTATGTGCTGCTGTTGGCTTGTAGCAGTGGCACTAGTTACTACCTAAAGTTTAAGCTGCTGTTCGGCTTGTCCTCTACTGCCCTGAAGATGTTGTGAATAGTAAACCCCATGAGTACATATTAGACAAAACAAATTATTATTTTTTACGTGACAAACAATGTATCCAAAACAAATGTGGTCTAATAGAAACTGCCTTTGGGGAAGACCTGTGCTACAAGCTTATGACATTCAAGACACCACAGTATATATGCATGTTAAGTTTTATAGTCCAGTTCTTTCTAAATATGTTTCAGGTTGATTTTTGAACCACGCCGTAATCTGGGAGTTAGTTTTTTAGGCAATTTATCTTTTAATTATGTGTGAAAAACATTTTCCTTATTAATAAATGCACTCAGTTGGGTTCTAGCATATGTCTTTTAGTCTGTTATAGACTTTTGTTTTATAATTAGTTTTTTACTAGATTCTTCTATCCTTTGATGAGGGTTATGTCTATCTTCCTAGCTAATATCTAATTAAATGAGAAAATCTCAGGATACCCACTTTCTTTTCAGTGGAGACCTGCAGATTTTTGTTGGAATGAGGTATTTTGAAGCAAGTTTTCTGTACTTCATCCAAATCAGACCGTACTCTGGCACTGGCTTTTCCTTGCTACATAATTTGCATAAGATTTGCTTGAATAAAGTTTATATTTGGTTTTATATAAGCCTTTTTTTGCATAGAACAGACTGCTTCTTCATGGGCTTAAGTACATTTGTTTGAAATACTTTCTTTGTGTATGGCAGAAGTTTTATATCCAAACTTCAGACATCTGCAAGGTAGCAATATGGATTCTACTGCTTATCTTCAAAGAACACAGACTGGATGCTAAAACAAGTTTTGTACTAAGGCATTTTGTTGTCCATTATTGAACTGCTTCCTGCTGAGTATCAGTAAGTTTTCCTGTTTATCTTTGTTACTTCTCTGTCCTGTTATATTGCACTATGGTACTCTTTAATCGGTCAACTGATATCTGTGGTGAGTAAAGAAAAGGAGGATTTCTTTTTATTAATGAAATCCTACTTCTTTACTTACTTCATTAAATCTTATTTACAAAAGCCTCCATCTTGGCATTTTTCAGCCTACCTTCAGACTACTTTGAACTCAAAGAATGCAAAAGAGTAGTCCTTTTCAAACTGTGAGAGAAGTCAGATCTCATTTTTAAAAACGTTTCCAGGAAACAAAGTTTATGGGGATTGACAACTACTACTTTACTTTACCTTGCATTTCTCTAACTTCTGGATGCTGAAATTAAACAAGTGTATGTGTTCCTTGGTATATGTATACACAGAATGAGGACTGATTGTACCTGTTATGTAGTGTGTGTGCGCATAGAAAGCGGTCAGAAGAGTGTCAGTTCCACCATGTGTGTGTAGACAAAACAGTAGTTTGTTGGTACAGAGATGCAACAGAGAGTATTTGTTCTGCAGTATGTATAGAGAGGCCAAGAAAGTACGTCCTGTAGAATGCGTGGACAGACCCACAGAGAGAGGTAATAAAGGTGTTTTTTTTAATTGTGTATAACGGAGGTTAAGAGTGTCACTTCTACAATGCAGTATGAAAGTATATCTGTAGTTTGTGTGCTGCTATGGCATTATCGAATAACTGTTCTATCAAGAATGGTCAGGGAGGTATTTTTACCAAATACTAACTACATTCATCACCCTTGACCCTGTTCTACTCATGTTCTTTTCTCTCCACAAAATCACAATCCTTTAAAACAAGTTTATCTAACAATTTTTCTACAAAATTCAATAAATGCCTTTGGGGATTTTTGTAGATAAATAATTTGATAAGCATTTCTAAAAGGATTGTAATTTACCACATGGTTCCTTTTGTGAATATTTTTTATCTTAATTATGTGGTTGACAGACATTGGGATTCATTTAAGAAGCTTTGGAACACCTGCAGACGATCAAAGGGACATGAAACCCAATTTATTTTCATGATTCATACAGAGAATTTAATTTTAAACAAATTTTTAATTTACTTCTATTAATTTGCTAAATTCTCTTAGTATCCATTGTCGAGTAAACAGCAATGCACAACTAGGATCTAGTTGAATGCATTGGTTGAGCCAATAACATGAGGCATATATGTGCAGTCACCAATCAGCAGCTCCTGAGCATACTTGGGTATCCTTTTCAATAAAGAATATCAAGAAAACAAAACAAATGAGATAATAGAAGCTAATAAGAAAGTTGTTTAAAATAACATGCTCTAAATCATAAAAACAAAAAACTAAATTTATGCTTACCTGATAAATGTATTTCTTTATTGACATGGTGAGTGCACAGATCATCCAATTACTATTGGGAATATCACTCCTGCTCAGCAGGAGGCGGCAAAGAGCATCACAGCAAAGCTGTTAAACATCACCTCCCTTCCCTCCAACCCCAGTCATTCGACCAAAGCAAAAGGAGAGAAAAGAAGCAACAAGGTGCAGAGGTGTCTAAAGTTTATAACATACCAACAAAACCTGTCTTTAAGAAAACAGGGTGGGCCGTGGGCTCACTGTGTCAAGAAATAAATAAATTTATCAGGTAAGCATACATTTCGTTTTCTTTCTAATGACACGGTGAGTCCACGGATCATCTAATTACTATTGGAAATCAATACCCAAGCTAGAGGACACAGATGATAAGGGAGGGACAAGACAGGGAACCTAAACCGAAGGCACCACTGCTTGAAGAACCTTTCTCCCAAAAGAAGCCTCAGCCGAGGCAAAAGTATCAAATTTATAGAATTTAGAAAAAGTGTGAAGAGAGGACCAAGATGCAGCCCTGCAAATCTGTTCCAAAGAAGCTTCATTTTTGAATGCCCAGGAAGAGGAAACAGACCTTGTAGAATGAGCCGTAACTCTCTCAGGAGTCAGCTGTCCAGCAGTTTCATAGGCCATCGATACTCTTCAGTCACAAAGAAAGAGAAGTAGCCGTAGCTTTCTGCCCCTTATGTTTTCCAGAGAAAACCACAAACAGAGCAGAAGACTGACAAAAATCCTTAGACGCCTGTAAATAGAATTTCAATGCATGCACCATGTCTAGATTGTGCAGCAGACGTTCCTTCTGAGAAGAAGGATTAGGACACAAAGAAGGAACAACAATCTCCTGATTAATGTTCCGATCTGAAACCACTTTAGGGAGAAACCCTAACTTAGTATGCAAAACAACCTTATCCGAATGCAAAATGCAATGCCGGGAGTTCTGAAACTCTATGAGCAGATGAAATAGCCACCAGAAATAAAACGTTCCAAGATAACAGTTTAATATCGAAGGAATGCATAGGCTCAAACGGAGCCTGTTGAAGAACCTTGAGAACAAGGTTAAGACTCCAGGGAGGAGTCTGACCAAGGCCTGACAGAACGATTGCACGTCTGGTACTTCCGCCAGACGTTTGTGTAATAAAAAGACAAGGCAGATATTTGACCCTTTAAGGAGCTTGCCGATAAACCCTTCTCCAAACCCTCTTGGAGAAAAGACAAAATTCTAGGAATCCGAACTCTACTCCAAGAGTAGCCTTTGGATTCACACCAATGCAGATTTTTACGCCATATATTATGGTAAATCTTTCTCATCACAGGCTTACGAGCCTGAATCATAGTCTCAATAAATGACTCAGAAAAACTACGCTTAGATAAAATTAAGCGTTCAATCTCCAAGCAGTCTGCTTAAGAGAAACTAGATTTGGATGGAGGAAGGACCCTTGAAGTAGAAGGTCCTTCCTCAATGGAAGTCTCCAAGGTGGAAGAGATGACATCTCCACTAGGTCTGATTACCAGATCTTGCGAGGCCACGCCAGTGCTATGAGGATCACTAACGCCCTCTCCTGTTTGATTCGAGCAATGAACCGAGGCCGGAGAGCGAACGGGGGGAATAGGTATGCGAGACTGAAGTTCCAAAGGACCGCCAAAGCATCTATCAGTACCGCCTGAGGATCCCTGGACCTTGACCAGTACCTTGGAAGCTTGGCATTCTGCCGAGATGCCATGAGATCCAGTTCTGGCTGTCCCCATTTGAGAACCAAGCTGGAAAACACTTCTGGATGGAGTTCCCACTCCCCCGGGTGAAAGGTCTGTCTGCTCAGAAAATCTGCTTCCGAGTTGTCCACTCCTGGAATGTGGATCGCCGACAGACAGCAGTTGTGGGTCTCTGCCCACTGAATTATCTTGGCTACCTCTATCATGGCCAAGGAACTCAGAGTTCCCCCCTGATGGTTGATGCAAGCCACTGAAGTTATGTTGTCCAACTGGAACCTGATAAACTGGGCCGAGGCTAGCTGAGGCCAGGCCTTAAGAGCATTGAAGATTGCCCTCAGCTTGAGAATGTTTATGGGCAGAACTGACTCCGTCCAAGTCCATGTTCCCTGAGCCTTTAGAGAGCCCCAGACTGCTCCCCATCCTAGTAGGCTGGCGTCCGTTATCACAATCACCCAGGTGAGTCTGTGGAAGCAGGTTCCCTGGGAGAGATGATCCTGAGACAACCACAAAAGAAGAGAATCCCTTGTCTCCTGATCCAGATGTAATCACGGAGACAAATCCGCATAATCTCCGTTCCACTGTCTGAGCATGCATAACTGCAGAGCTCTGAGGTGGAAAGGGGCAAACGGGATGATGTCCATGGCCGCTACCATCAGAAAAGATTCTGGGAGCTGTGGCAAGGCCGAATGGAAGAGCCACAAACTGGAAGTGTTTGTCTAGAAATGCAAACCTCAGAAACTTGTGATGGTCCCTGTAGATGGGAACATGCAGGTACGCGTCTTTTAAATCTACCGTTGTCATAAATTGACCTTCGTGAACCAATGGAAGAATGGAACAAATAGTTTCCATCTTGAAGGATGGTACTATGAGGAATTTGTTTAGACTTTTGAGATCTAGAATTGGTTTGAAGGTTCCCTCTTTTTTGGGAACCACAAACAGATTGGAGTAAAACCACAGACCCTGTTCCTGCATTGGGACAGGAACTATCACTCCCAGGTCGGAAAGGTCCCGAACACAGTTTAAGAACGCCTCTCTTTTTATCTGGTCTACAGATAATCTTGAAAGCAGAAACCTGCCCCTGGGAGGGAAGGTCTTGAACTTTAGTTTGTATCCCTGGGACATGATGTCCACCACCCAGGGATCCTGAACATCCCGAACTCAAGCCTGAGCGAAGAAAGAAAGTCTGCCCCCATAAGATCCAGTCCAGGATCGGGGGCAGACCCATCATGCTGCTTTGAGTCAGTAGCTGGCTTCTTGGATTGCTTTTCCTTGTTCCAAGACTGGTTTGGGCCTCCAGGAAGGCTTGGACTGTTCCTGCTTGGAAGAAGGAGAGGAAGGCTTACCCTTGAAGTTTTCAAAAGGAACGAAAATTACTCTGACATCTCTTCTGCTTATTCCTCTTATCCTGAGGGAGGAAATGGCCCTTTCCTCCCGTAATGTTAGAAATAATTTCCGTCAATCCCGGCTTAAACAAGGTCTTTCTCTTGTAAGGAATCACCAAATGCTTAGACTTAGACGACACATCCGCAGACCAAGATTTTAACTATAAAGCTCTGCGGGCCAGTACAGTAAACCTGGAAATCTTTGCTCCCAGTTTAATAACCTGCAGGGAAGCTTCCGTAATAAAGCAATTGGCCAAATTAAGGGCCTTGATCCTATCCTGGATCTCTTCAAGAGGAGTGTCTCTCCGAATAGAATCAGACAACGCATCAAACCAGTATGCCGCCACACTAGTGACGGTAGCAGTACACACCGCAGGTTGCCATTGTAAACCCTGGTGTACATACATCTTCTTGAGTAACCCCTCCAACTTCTTATCCATAGGATCTTTAAAGGAACAACTATCTTCTATGGGTATAGTGGTCCTCTTAGCTAGCGTGGAAATTGCCCCTTCCACCTTGGGGACCGTCTGCCAAGATTCCTTGATAGAATCTGCTATAGGAAACATCTTCTTAAATATAGGTGATGGAGAAAAAGGGATACCCGGTCTCTCCCATTCCCTAGCAATAATTTCTGTAGCTCGATCTGGTACAGGAAAAACCTCCACCATGAAAGGTACAACAAAATACTTGTTTAGCTTACTAGACTTCTTAGGATTGACTACGACGGTAATGTCGGAGTCGTCCAAGGTATCCAAAACCTCCTTAAGTAACAAACGGAGATGCTCCAGCTTAAACCTGAAGGATACAACTTCAGTATCAGCAGAAGGAATTACACTGTCTGAGTCTGAAATTTCACCCTCAGATGCTACCGAAGTATCTTCCTCCTCAGATTTCTGGGAGGGGACATTCGGAATAGCCACGACTGTGTCAGCAACCTTACTCACTGATTCTTTACATTTCCTCTTGCGTTTTTCCTGCAGCATGGGAAAAGCGGACAACGCATCAGATACCGCAGAGGACATGAGGGAAGCGATGTTTTGCACGTAACTCCAGCTGGAGTAAGAGAGGAAGCGCAGGGCATTGGATGAGTGGACGATAAATTTTGGGACACTTGAGGAGAAAGCTGCGACATATCTTGAACATTGTCAGAAGACTACTGAACAGCATCCCCCCTAGACAATGTTGGCTCAGAAAAAAGTCTATCCCTGTAATGCAAAGTTCTCTCAATTACATGAGGAACAGAAAGGGATTGGTGGTTCCACATTAGCATCAAAACATAAAGAACATGTAACATCCTGCAGTGCCTCTTGGTCCATCTTTATTCACAAATAAACAGAATAAACAAATAAACTGATATTTTATTTAGAAAATACCACACACACAAAAAACAAAAAACGTTACTGTTCCTTTAAATTTTAAAATGAAACTGCTTTATTTTTCTGCAGTAAAATAATGACGTATCCCAAAAACACTCCAGACAACCTCTACACCTCAGCTTTAGTTTTGCTGAGGTGCTTACCTGCCTGACAATGGAGTATTCAGATAGATAATCCGGACTCAACTTCTATCTCTCTGTAAACTGCAGTCCGGTAATCGCAACACTGCTGATAATCTGTGAAGAAGCTATTCTCCGCTCCGGAACACAGGAAGTGTAGGGGAAAAGCGCGCAACAGAAAATTGCAGCCTCAGTTAACCCCGCCCATCGTGGGCGTTACAAAATTAACCTCCCGGTCGGCTAAATGTATTGTAAAGCCGTTGGGAGTATAATAAAAAGTAAAACACCACCTCTGAGCCTGTCTCCTTGTCCCCAGTGCCTGCCATACTGCCCATAATAAAATGATCCCCTAATCCAAAGGAGGATGTCTTTTGTCCCATAATACTGACTTTAAAGTGCCATCTTTTTTCGGTGTATGCTCCCAGAAAATATAAAGTTAGCACTTACCTTTAGAAATCTGCCAGGCAGCAAGGCAGCTCACTAGGTTTCAGAGGCATGTTCCCTCACATGGACCTGTGGAAGAAAACAAAGACTGATCTTACTCAGGCTTTCAAAGTTAGGGCAGCATTAAATATATGGGAGGCGCAGCAAGGATTGTACCCCACAAGTTCCCATTGCTTAAAAGCCACCACTGCTCTACTGAAGAGACTGATATAGACTACGGCTACAACCTAGGACAAAGCAGCACAATCTTGCACTGCTTGAAGAATCTTCTTTCTAACACCTAAACTTTACCACTTCCTTGCTCTAACGTAGGCAAAGAGAATGACTGGGGTTGGAGGGAAAGGGAGGTGATTTTTAACAGCTTTGCTGTGGTGCTCTTTGCCGCCTCCTGCTGGGCAGGAGTGATATTCCCAATAGTAATTAGATGATCCGTGGACTCACTGTGTCATTAGAAAGAAATGTGGGTTTCATGTCCCTTTAACCTAATACACCAACTCTAAAGTGGCTTTTCTCAATCACCCGGACTTCTCCAACCTGGGTGATTTGCAGCTCCTGGTCACGTGGCCTATCGTGCTTGAGCAGGAGCTGTCAATCACCCTGGTCAGAGAAGTCTGGTTTATTGAGAAACACCACTTTAGAATTGGTGTAGTAGGTTAAAGAGACATGTGCAGTGATAAATCTTGGCAGTGATGTAAGCCTGTTCGTAAATTGAGATTTTACTTACCTGGCTGATATATATCCAAAAGTATTTTCTGTCCTTGTGGGGTAATTATTCAACCATGGGGATTGTTCTGAAAGTGAAAAAAAACATAATTAAAAAATAAAGCAATAGATTCTGTTAGTTAGGCAACTGATTATATAATTCTCCAAAAAAACATTATTTATTCTTACCTGATAAGTTCCTTTCTTTCTTGGTGATGAGAGACCATGATTGCCTACTTTTGGGAATTCATCACCTCACCGCCAGGAGGAGGCAAAGATACCCTACACCAAGAGCTTAAATATCCTTCCTACTTCCTGTTCCCTGACAGTCTATCATGTAGCCAAGAATAGGAGAAAGACGTATGAAAGACAGTAGGGAAGAGGTGCAAACTGAAACTGCTGACAACTAGGAAAAACAAAAACTGGGTGGGTTCATGGACTCTCACCACCAAGAAAGAAAGGAATTTATCAGGTAAGAATACATTATGTTTTCTTTCTTAAGATGGTGAGAGTACACAATTCCTTATTGATGGGAACTAATACCCAAGCTATGTAGTCCACGAAAAAATGAGTGGGACAAAAGGAAAAAAGGCAGGCAACTATTTACTAGGAACTACAGCCTGAAGAACCTTTCTGCCAAAATCCGCCTCTGCTGAGGAAAATACAGCAAAATTATTAATTATGGAAATGTATGCATAGGACCATCAAGTTGCAGCAGTTTGCAATTTTGATCCATTGAAGCCTCCCTTTTTAAATGCCAAGAAGTAGACACAGAACAAGTTGAATGAGCTTTAATCTTTAATACGTAAAGGAGGCGACTGCAGCACCTCAAAGAAAGCCCTGTGAATCAAACTTTTTAACCATGATGCTAAAGTAACAGAAGAAGCCTTTTGGCCCTTGCATTTACATGAGAACAAACAAACAAGTTTGAGGACTAACGAAAGTCCTTAGTAGCCTGTAAATAGAATTTCAATGACCTAACTACATCCAGATTATGCAACAATCTCTCTTTTGATGATATTGGAATAGGACACAAATAAGGAATCACAATCTCCTGGTTAATATTTTCTGAAGCTCAAGACCAAATTCAAACTTTATGGAAGAGAAATTGGATTGTATACAGGTCTGATACTAAGTAAAGACTGGAAGATGAGCACGCTTTCTGTGCAAAAAACTAAGCTGTACCCCTCAGTGTACTGGCCTATTAGCCTTTATTTAAGCCCTCCAAAAGAAATTGTAGGTTTCTGGTAGCCACATTCTGAAGATCAAGAAATTACACCTTTCCTGCTGGAAGATACATTTCTCTTGTAATTGGCTTGCGAGCCTGAATCAAAGTAGCCACCAAAGAAGCATAAAAGACCTTTGTGGGAAGTACAAAACGTTCAATCCCCAAGCAGACAAGCTAAGCAATTAAAAATTTTGATAAAAGAATAGAATTTGAGATTATAGATCTGGATGCTAAGGAAGACGCCACGAGGGAGTGCTGGACATCTTACCCAGATTGGCATAACAAGTCCTGCATGGCTACGCAACAGCAACTTTTAAAATAGCAGAGATTCGTTCCTGTATGGTCCACGCAATCACCCTCAGGATAGTCACAATTGAAGGGAACAGATAAACTAGATGATAGCGTAAAAGAGCTGCTAGAGTATGTATCAATGCCGCCTAAAAATATCTCAACCTCAACCCATATTTGGGGAGCTTTTAGCTTAAATGTGACACCATGAAGTCAATCTCCAGGACACCTCAGCGATGCACTAACTGATCAAAAATCTCCTGATTTAGGAATCTGACAACTCAGACAATCTGCTTACCAGTTGTTGACCCCGGGGATGTGAATTGCAGAGATGGCACACTGAGGAAGCTCTTTCCAATTCAGGATGCGAAAAGTCTTTTAAACATTAGAACACTGTGAGTACCACCCAGATGATTGATATAGGCTACTACCATGATGTTGACGGACTGAAAGGAACTAACCTGAGAAGAAGTTAAGACTGAAGTGTTCTGAAAATCACACAGAGTTCCAAGATATTTATTGGTAACCTTGCCTCCTGAGAAAACCAAACCCCCTGAGATTTTAGAGAGTGGTTGGTATGGTAATTATTTCCCTTGATGGATGAGGGAAAACCATCCCCTGAAAGATTGGAATGGGGGATATCCACAAAGACAGAGACTGTTTGACTAAAGGGCCCAGATTAACTATCTGGACAGGTTTGTGTGGTCTCCGATTCAACGGTTTAGACTACATAATGGTAGTGGACACAAGTGAAACTGTGCAAACAGAGTTGCATCAGACCCACAACCTCACAGACATGTGACATAGAAACTGCCGATTCCGACAGGCTGATTGAGGCTTAAGCTTGTGTTGATCTGTCAAAAACATCTGCATGGAGAATCTGAGTACTCATAGAAAGGACACCCTTGTAAATGGGGTCAGTGAATATTGTGATGTTCTTTGTGAATGGAGACATGCAGGTAAGCATCCTTTAAGTCTATAGGTGTCATGAACGGAACTTGGATGACTAGTGGAAAAATAGATCTGATAGTTTCTATTTTTAAAGAAGAAACCCTTAATAACTTGTTTAAGGTCTTCAGATCAAGAATGAATCTGAATGTTCCTTCCTTCTGGAACAATAAACAGATTGGAATAGAATCAGGGCCGGACTGAGACCAACCAGGGCCCCGGGCAAAAGTGTGGCAGGGCCCTCCACCACCTTTTTGCTCCACCTACCTCTGCACCTCCTCTACCATATTGCCCCTCCCACCTCATATGTCCCTCCCCCACCATGTTTTTAATTGCCATATAAAAGAGACAATTTTCCCTTAAATATATTTAATAAGAACTAAATATTGTCATTTCACAAGTGCATATACAAAAAAAAAATCCCCATACCTATAAGCACTACAGTATGGAGCAGAAAGTAATGAAAGGCAGACAAGGGGGTAAAATCACTTGTTACTGGCAGCTAAAGAGGTAAAATCATTCATTTGTATTCATATGTTTCCTTTCAATAAGAGATACATGATCCTATAAGTAGGCATCTATACTAAATAAAGATAAAACTATCTTCATTTTAATTGAAACCAGGGTAGGTTTAGAGAAATCTATTTTAAAAAGGGAGAGTAAAGTCAAAATTAAACTTTAAAGGGACATAAAAAACAAAACATTTCTTTCCAGTTTACTTCTATTATCAAATGTGCTTCATTCTCTTGGTATCATTTGTTGAAAAAGCAGCAATGCACTACTGGTTTCTAATTGAACACATGGGTGAGCCAATGACAATCGAGGTTCCCTCTGTCACACACATAGACCCTTCCCCAGAACGTATATACAGATGTATATTATAGAGGTTTCCTCTGTCACAAACACAGACCCCTCCCCAGTACTTATATACAGATGTACAGTATATAGAGGTTCCATTTGTCACACACACAGCCCCCTCCCCAGTAGGGAGTCAAAAGAAAGTATAAAAGATAATAAAAAACATAATTTATGTAAGAACTTACCTGATAAATTCATTTCTTTCATATTAGCAAGAGTCCATGAGCTAGTGACGTATGGGATATACATTCCTACCAGGAGGGGCAAAGTTTCCCAAACCTCAAAATGCCTATAAATACACCCCTCACCACACCCACAAATCAGTTTAACGAATAGCCAAGAAGTGGGGTGATAAGAAAAAAAGTGCGAAAGCATAAAAAATAAGGAATTGGAATAGTTGTGCTTTATACAAAAAAATCAAAATCACCACAAAAAAGGGTGGGTCTCATGGACTCTTTCTAATATGAAAGAAATGAATTTATCAGGTAAGTTCTTACATAAATTATGTTTTCTTTCATGTAATTAGCAAGAGTCCATGAGCTAGTGACGTATGGGATAATAAATACCCAAGATGTGGAACTTCCACGCAAGAGTCACTAGAGAGGGAGGGATAAAATAAAGACAGCCAATTCCGCTGAAAAATAATCCACACCCCAAACAAAGTTTAAATCTTATAATGAAAAAAACTGAAATTATAAGCAGAAGAATCAAACTGAAACAGCTGCCTGAAGTACTTTTCTACCAAAAACCGCTTCAGAAGAAGAAAACACATCAAAATGGTAGAATTTAGTAAAAGTATGCAAAGAAGACCAGGTTGCTGCTTTGCAAATCTGATCAACCGAAGCTTCATTCCTAAATGCCCAGGAAGTAGAAACTGACCTAGTTGAATGAGCTGTAATCCTTTGAGGCGGAGTTCTACCCGACTCAACATAAGCATGATGAATCAAAGACTTTAACCAAGACGCCAAAGAAATGGCAGAAGCCTTCTGACCTTTCCTAGAACCAGAAAAGATAACAAATAGACTAGAAGTCTTTCGGAAATCCTTAGTAGCTTCAACATAATATTTCAAAGCTCTTACTACATCCAAAGAATGTAATGATCTTTCCTTAGAATTCTTAGGATTAGGACACAATGAAGGAACCACAATCTCTCTACTAATGTTGTTAGAATTCACAACCTTAGGTAAAAATTTAAACGAAGTCCACAACACTGCCTTATCCTGATGAAAAATCAGAAAAGGAGATTCACAAGAAAGAGCAGACAACTCAGAAACTCTTCTAGCAGAAGAGATGGCCAAAAGAAACAAAACTTTCCAAGAAAGTAATTTAATATATAGAGAATGCATAGGTTCAAAAGGAGGAGCTTGTAGAGCTCCCAGAACCAAATTCAAACTCCAAGGAGGAGAAATTGACTTAATGACAGGTTTGATACGAACCAAAGCCTGTACAAAACAATGAATATTAGGAAGATTAGCAATCTTTCTGTGAAACAGCACAGAAAGAGCAGAAATTTGTCCTTTCAAGGAACTGGCAGACAAACCTTTATCCAGACCATCCTGAAGAAACTGTAAAATTCTAGGAATTCTAAAAGAATGCCAGGAAAATTGATGAGAAGAACACCAAGAAATGTAAGTCTTCCAGACTCGATAATATATCTTCCTAGACACAAATTTACGAGCCTGTAACATAGTATTAATTACGGAGTCAGAGAAACCTCTATGACTAAGAATCAAGCGTTCAATCTCCATACCTTCAAATTTAATGATTTGAGATCCTGATGGAAAAATGGGCCTTGAGATAGAAGGTCTGGTCTTAACGGAAGAGTCCAAGGTTGGCAACTGGCCATCCGAACAAGATCCGCATACCAAAACCTGTGAGGCCATGCTGGAGCCACCAGCAGCACAAACGAACGCTCCTTTAGAATCATGGAAATCACACTTGGAAGAAGAACTAGAGGCGGAAAGATATAGGCAGGCTGATACTTCCAAGGAAGCGATAATGCATCCACTGCCTCCGCCTGAGGATCCCTGGATCTGGACAGATACCTGGGAAGTTTCTTGTTTAGATGAGAAGCCATCAGATCTATTTCTGGAAGACCCCAGATTTGAACAATCTGAAGAAATACCTCTGGGTGAAGAGACCATTCGCCCGGATGCAACGTCTGGCGACTGAGATTATCCGCTTCCCAATTGTCTATACCTGGGATGTGAACCGCAGAAATTAGACAGGAGCTGGATTCCGCCCATACAAGTATTCGAGATACTTCTTTCATAGCCAGAGGACAGAGTCCCCCCTTGATGATTGATATATGCCACGGTTGTGACATTGTCCGTCTAAAAACAAATGAACGATTCTCTCTTCAGAAGAGGTCATGACTGAAGAGCTCTGAAAATCGCACGGAGTTCCAAAATGTTGAATGGTAATCTCGCCTCCTGAGATTCCCAAACCCCCTGCGCTGTCAGAGACCCCTATACCGCTCCCCAACCTGTCAGACTTGCATCTGTTGAGATCACAGTCCAGGTTGGAAGAACAAAAGAAGCCCCTTGAACTAAACGATGGTGATCTGTCCACCACGTCAGAGAGTGTCGTACAATCGGATTTAAAGATATTAACTGTGATATCTTTGTATAATCCCTGCACCACTGGTTCAGCATACAGAGCTGAAGAGGTTGCATGTGAAAACGAGCAAAGGGGATCGCTTCCGATGCAGCAGTCATAAGACCTAGAATTTCCATGCATAAGGCTACCGAAGGGAATGATTGAAACCGAAGATTTCGACAGGCTGAAATCAATTTCAGACGTCTCTTGTCCGTCAGAGACAAAGTCATGGACACTGAATCTATTTGGAAACCTAAAAAGGTTACCCTTGTCTGAGGAATCAATGAACTCTTTGGTAAATTGATCCTCCAACCATGTTCTTGAAGAAACGACACAAGTCGATTTGTATGAGATTCTGTTAAATGTGAAGACTGAGCAAGTACCAAGATATCGTCCAAATAAGGAAATACCACAATACCCTGTTCTCTGATTACAGATAGAAGGGCAACGAGAACTTTTGAAAAAATCCTCGGAGCAGTTGCTAGGCAGAACGGCAGAGCCACAAATTGGTAATGCCTGTCTAGAAAAGAGAATCTCAGAAACTGAAAGTGATCTGGATGAATCGGAATATGCAGATATGCATCCTGCAAATCTATTGTGGATATATAATGCCCTTGCTGAACAAAAGGCAGAATAGTCCTTATAGTTACCATTTTGAATGTTGGCATCCTTACATAACGATTCAATATTTTTAAATCCAGAACTGGTCTGAAGGAATTCTCCTTCTTTGGTACAATGAATAGATTTGAGTAAAACCCCAGACCCTGTTCCAGAACTGGAACTGGCACAATTACTCCAGCCAACTCTAGATCTGAAACACATTTCAGAAATACCTGAGCCTTCACTGGATTTATTGGAATGCGAGAAAGAAAAAATCTTCTTGCAGTTGTTCTTACCTTGAAGCCTATTCTGTACCCTTGTGAAACAATGTTCCGAATCCAAAGACTGTGAATCGATTTGACCCAAATTTCTTTGAAAAATCGTAATCTGCCCCCTACCAGCTGCGCTGGAATGAGGGCCGCACCTTCATGTGGACTTGGGAGCTGGCTTTGGCTTTCTAAAAGGCTTGGATTTATTCCAGACTGGAGACGGTTTCCAAACAGAAACCGTTCCTTTAGGGGAAGGATCAGGCTTCTTTTCCTTATTCTGACGAAAGGAACGAAAACGATTAGCAGCCCTATATTTACCTTTAGATTTTTTATCCTGAGGTAAAAAAGTTCCTTTCCCCCCAGTAATAGTTGAAATAATAGAATCCAACTGAGAACCAAACAATTTATTACCTTGGAAAGAAAGGGAAAGCAAAGTTGACTTAGAAGACATATCAGCATTCCAAGTTTTAAGCCATAAAGCTCTTCTAGCTAGAATAGCTAAAGACATATACCTGACATCAACTCTGATGATATCAAAGATGGCATCACAAATAAAGTTATTAGCATGTTGAAGAAGTTTAACAATGCTATGAGAATTATGATCTGACACTTGTTGTGCCAAAGTCTCCAACCAAAAAGTGGAAGCTGCAGCAACATCAGCCAAAGAAATAGCAGGCCTAAGAAGATTACTGAACATAAATAAGCTTTCCTTAGAAAGGAATCAATCTTCCTATCTAAAGGATCCTTAAAGGAAGTACTATCTGCCGTAGGAATAGTAGTACGCTTAGCAAGAGTAGAGATAGCCCCATCAACTTTAGGGATTTTGTCCCAAAACTCTGATCTGTCAGATGGCACAGGATACAATTTCTTAAATATTTTAGAAGGAGTAAAAGAATTACCCAGATTATTCCATTCCCTAGAAATTTCTTCAGAAATAGCATCAGGGACAGGAAAAACTTCCGGAATAACTACAGGAGGTTTAAAAACCGAATTTAAACGCTTATTAGATTTAGTATCAAGAGGACTAGAATCCTCAATTTCTAAAGCGATTAAAACTTCTTTAAGTAAAGAACGAATAAATTCCATTTTAAATAAATATGAAGATTTATCAGAGTCAATATCTGAGACAGAATCCTCTGAACCAGAAAAATCCTCATCAGAAACAGACAAATCAGAATGATGATGTTCATTTAAAAATTCATCTGAGAACTGAGAAGTTTTAAAAGATTTTTTACGCTTACTGGAAGGAGGAATAACAAACATAGCCTTCCTAATAGATATAGAAACAAAATCTCTTATATTAACAGGAACATCCTGAGTATTAGATGTTGATGGAACAGCAACAGGTAATGGAATATTACTAATGGAAATTGAATCTGCATTAGCAAGTTTATTATGACATTCATCACAAACTACAGCTGGAGAAACAGATACCACAAGTTTACAACAAATGCACTTAACTTTGGTAGAACCAGCATCAGGCAGCGATTTTCCAGAAGTAGCTTCTGATCCAGGGTCAATCTGAGACATCTTGCAATATGTAAGAGAAAAAACAACATATAAAGCAAATCTATCAAATTCCTTAAATGACAGTTTCAGGAATGGGAAAAAATGCCAATGAACAAGCCTCTAGGAACCAGAAGCAAAAGAAAAATGAGACTTAAATAATGGGAAAAAAAGGTGGAGACAAAAATGACGCCCACATTTTTTAGCGCCAAAAAAGACGCCCACATTATTGGCGCCTAAATGCTTTTGGCACCAAGAATGACGCCACATCCGGTGACGCCGACATTTTTGGCGCAAAACGTAAAAAAAATTACGCAATGACGAACAACTTCCGGCCACAAGTACGATGCCGGAAATGACAAAGAATTTTATTGCGCAAAAAAGTTCGCGCCAAGAATGACGCAATAAAATGAAGCATTTTCAGCCCCCGCGAGCCTAACAGCCCACAGAGAAAAAAGTCAATTTTAAAGGTAAGAAAAAAATTGATAATTCATATGCATTATCCCAAATAATGAAACTGTCTGAAATAAGGAATATTGATCATCCTGAATCAAGGCAAATAAATGTTTAAACACCTATATTTAGAACTTTAACATAAAAGTGCCCAACCATAGCTTAGAGTGTCACAAAAAATAAGATTTACTTACCCCAGGACACTCATCTACATGTAGTAGAAAGCCAAACCAGTACTGAAACGACAATCAGTAGAGGTAATGGTATATAAGAGTATATCGTCGATCTGAAAAGGGAGGTAAGAGATGAATCTCTACGACCGATAACAGAGAACCTATGAAAAAGATCCCGTAGAAGGAGACCATTGAATTCAAATAGGCAATACTCTCCTCACTTCCCTCTGACATTCACTGCACACTGAGAGGAAAACCGGGCTCCAGCCTGCTGCGAAGCGCATATCAACATAGAATCTAGCACAAACTTACTTCACCACCTCCATGGGAGGCAAAGTTTGTAAAACTGATTTGTGGGTGTGGTGAGGGGTGTATTTATAGGCATTTGGAGGTTTGGGAAACTTTGCCCCTCCTGGTAGGAATGTATATCCCATACGTCACTAGCTCATGGACTCTTGCTAATTACATGAAAGAAATAAATTTAATTTGGGAGATCATCTAATGACTAATCTATTAATTAGAACTTCAATCAAATGTCTCACCTGACTCATACTACCCAGTTATATGGTAATAATTATAAGAGCTTAAGTCAACCTTTACCTGTTTGGCTGCTTTGCATAAGTAAATGCTTGACCATTGCCCCCAAAGCAATATAAATGCAGGAAGGGGGTATTAAGCAGGCCCTCATCCGTTTAGCAGTGATCACACTAAAAATGCATTCTATCTGCTCTGTTCAAACCCTGCTCTTTTGAAAATGCCCTGACCTGCCTAGAGCAATATCTTTCAACATGATCCACACAAGAGCTTCCTCAATATAAATATAACAAACTTTTCACTTGTTAATATATTGGTTTGGCTGGTACATGAGACCATACTGTACTGAAGCTAGCAAGAAGCCATTGACAATGCTCAAGAAACACTTAAAAGTTTGTTATATTTATATTGAGGAAGCTCTTGTGTGGATCATGTTGAAAGATATTGCTCTAGACAGGTCAGGGCATTTTCAAAAGAGCAGGGTTTGAACAGAGCAGATGGAATGCATTTTTTAGTGTGATCACTGCTAAACGGATGAGGGCCTGCTTAATACCCCCTTCCTGCATTTATATTGCTCTTGGGGGCAATGACCAAGCATTTAATTATGCAAAGCAGCCAAACAGGTAAGTCCCAGCTTCTAATATTTCACATTTACAGGTCTTTCCCCACTACACTATCATTTATTGATGCATCACCATTATGTAAATAGCCTGGCAAGCCAAATACAGACAGTTTTCAATGTAAAATGCTGAGAGCATATATAAAGAGCATGCAGTGGGAGCATAACTAGTCTTTTTGCAGAAAGAGACCTTGTTGTGATTGTGTGTGTATGTGTGTGTATATATGTGTGTGTCTGTGTATGTGTGTATATATATATATATATATATATATATATGTATGTGTGTGTATGTGTATGGTTGTGTATGTGTATATGTGTGTATGTGTATATGTGTGTGTGTGTGTATATAGGTGTGTGTATATATGTGTATGTATATATATGTGTGTCTATATGTGTGTATATATGTGTATGTATATATATATGTGTGTGTGTGTGTATGTGCGTGTATATATGTGTGTATGTCTGTGTGTGTATATATGTGTGTATGTTTGTGTGTCTGTGTGTGGTTGTATATATATATATATATATATATGTGTGTGTGTGTTTGTGTGTGTGTGTGTGTATGTATATGTGTCTGTGTATGGTTGTATATGTGTGTATATATGTCTGTGTGTCTGTGTATGGTTGTGTGTGTGTCTGTATGTGTATGGTTGTGTATGTATATGTTTAGGTGTGTGTGAGAGACCCAAGGAGGGAGAGACCTTGACATGGTTCTGTGTGTGTTAATTTATGCCAACAGTGCAATCTTTTTTTTCCCTCTAGAGACCCTACACTTTCTTTTCTGTACAGAGAACATTTTCCTTACAGCAAATCTGCAGGATTTTTTTTCTGCACAGCGAATATGTGCTTTTTTCTGTACAGCAAATCTGCAGCCTTTTTTCTGTACAAAGAACCTTTTTTGTACAACGAATCTGCAGGTTTTTTTTCTGCAGAGTGAATCTGCAGTCTTTTGTCTGTACAGCGAATCTGTGCTCTTTTTTTTATGTACAGCAAATTTGCAGTCTTGTCTGTACAGCAAATCTGTGCTCTTTTTTATGTACAGCAAATCTGCAGTCTTTTGTCTGTACAGCGAATCTGTGCTCTTTTTTATGTACAGCAAATTTGCAGTCTTTCTACTGTACAGAGAACCTACTTTTTTGTCTGTACAATCTACAAACTTATTTTTTGTGTACAGAGTATCTATGAGAAACAATGCTTGTACAGCGAACCAATACTTTCTTTTCACATAGAGAGAATCTGTTTTTTGGCACAGAGAATAGATGCTTTACAGTTAATGTATATATATATATATATATATATATATATATATATGTATGTGTATATGTATATATGTGTGTGTGTGTGTGTAAGAGAATAGTTTTATTAAAATGTTTGGGCCGCAAATTCTTAAAAACAATCTGACGTCTCCTTTACAACTTCCTGTTAATACACACAGACATCTCAGAAAGCAAACTGGTCGCTTGTAACATACAAAACTTTAATTTAAGACAGCCAGTATGCCTAATGAAATTATGAAAACAACCTCATAAAACCAGTACTACTGACAGCCAGATGAAAAGGAAGTCGGCCAGCCGCTTAAAGTCAACGCACTTGAGTCCCTCGACTCAACCACCGCAACACGCACATGTGAAAGGGCCCCACTGCTGCCCCCCCCCCGCATAAAAAAAAATCTAAAGACCAAAAAAAACAACATAATTTATGTAAGAATTTACCTGATAAATTCATTTCTTTCATATTGGCAAGTCCATGAGCTAGTGACGTATGGGATAATGGGATATACATTCCTACCAGGAGGGGCAAAGTTTCCCAAACCTGAAAATTTCTATAAATACACCGCAACCACACCCACAATTCAATTTAACGAATAGCCAAGAAGTGGGGTGATAAGAAAGGAGCAAAAGCATCAACAAGGAATTGGAATAATTGTGCTTTATACAAAAAAATCATAACCACCATAAAAAGGGTGGGCCTCATGGACTCTTGCCAATATGAAAGAAATGAATTTATCTGGTAAATTCTTACATGAATTATGTTTTCTTTCATGTAATTGGCAAGAGTCCATGAGCTAGTGACGTATGGGATAGCAAATACCCAAGATGTGGAACTCCACGCAAGAGTCACTAGAGAGGGAGGGATAAAATAAAGACAGCCAATTCCGCTGAAAAAATAATCCACACCCAAATCAAAAGTTTTAATCATATAATGAAAAAAACTGAAAATATAAGCAGAAGAATCAAACTGAAACAGCTGCCTGAAGTATTTTTCTACCAAAAACTGCTTCTGAAGAAGAGAAAACATCATAATGGTAGAATTTAGGAAAAAATAAGCAAAGAAGACCAAGTTGCTGCTTTGCAAATCTGATCAACAGAAGCTTCATTCTTAAAAACCCAGGAAGTGGAAACTGACCTAGTAGAATGAGCCATAATCCTCTGAGGCAGGGAATTACCCGACTCCAAATAAGCATGAAGAATCAAAAGCTTTAACCAAGATGCCAAAAAAATGGCAGAAGCCTTCTGACCTTTCCTAGAACTGGAAAAGATAACAAATAGACTAGAAGTCTTCCTGAAAATAGCTTCAACATAATATTTTGAAGCTCTTACCACATTCAAAGAATGTAAAGATCTCTCCAGAGAATTCTTAGGTTAAAGTTCACAACTTTAGGAAAAAATGTAAACGAAGTCCGCAAAAAACGTCTTATCCTGATGAAAAATCAGAAAAGGAGACTCACAAGAAAGATCAGATAAAACAGAAACTCTTCTAGCAGAAGAGATGGTCAAAAGGAACAACACTTTCCAAGAAAGTAATTTAATGTCCAGAAAATGCGTAGGCTCAAACGGAGGAGCCTGTAAAGCCTTCAAAACCAAATTAAGACTCCAAGGAGGAGAAATTGATTTAATGACATGCTTGATACGAACCAAAGCCTGTACAAAACAAATATCAGGAAGTTTAGCAATTTTTCTGTGGAACAGAACAGAAAGAGCAGAGATTTGTCCTTCAAAGACCTTGCAGACAAACCCTTATCTAAACCATCCTGAAGAAACTGAAAAAAATCTAGGAATTCTAAAAGAATGCCAAGAGAATTTATGAGAAGAACACCATGAAAATGAAAGTCTTCCAAACTCGAAAATAAATCTTTCTAGACACAGATTTACGAGCCTGCAACATAGTTTTAATCACTGAGTCAGAGAAACTTCTATGACTAAGCATTCAATCTCCATACCATCAAATTTAACGATTTGAGATCCTGATGAAAAAACAAACCTTGAGATATAAGGTCTGGCCTTAATGGAAATGGGCAAGGTTGGCAACTGAACATCTGAACAAGATCCACATACCAAAACCTGAGCGGCCATGCTGGAGCCACCAGCAGCACAAACAATTGCTTCATGATGATTTTGAAAATCACTCTTGGAAGAAGAACTAGAGGTGGAAAAATATAGGCAGGTTGATAACTCCAAGGAAGTGTCAATGCATCCACTGCTTCTGCCTGAGGATCCCTGGACCTAGATAGGTACCTGGGAAGTTTCTTGTTTAGATGCGATGCCATCAGATCTATTTCTGGAAGCCCGCACATCTGAACAACTTGAACAAAAAGACATATGGGTGAAGAGACCATTCTCTCGGATGTAAAGCTTGATGACAAAGATAATCCGCTTCCCAATTGTCTATACCTGGGATATGGACCGCAGAAATTAGACAGGAGCTGGATTTTGCCCAAGCAAGTATCCAAAATACTTCTTTCATAGCCTGAGGACTGTGAGTCCCATCGTAATGATTGACATACGCTACATTTGTTACATTGTCTGTCTAAAAACCAATAAACGTCTCTCTCTTCAAATAGAAGCCAAAACTGAAGAACTCTGAGAATCGCACGGAGTTCCAAATATTGATAGATAATCTCGCCTCTTGAGATTTCCAAACCCCTTGTGCTGTCAGAGAACCCCAGACAGCTTCCCAACCTAAAAGACTCGCATATGTTGTGCTCACGGTCCAGGTTGGATGAACCAAAGAGACCCGTAGAACTATAAGATGGTGATCTTACCACCAAGTCAGAGATAGTTGAATATTGGGATTCAAGGATATTAAATGTGATATCCTAGAATAATCCCTGCACCATTAATTCAGCATTAAAAACTGAAGAGGTTTCATATGAAAATAAGCAAAGAGAATCAAATCCAATGCTGCAGTCATGAGACCTAAAACCTCCATGCATATAGCTACTGAAGGAAAAAATAGAGACTAAAGGTTCCGAGAAGCTGAACCCAATAAAAATTGTCTCTTGTCTGTTAGAATGTGTCAATGTCTTTGTTTCTATCTGGAAACCTAAAAAAGGTGACCCTTGTCTTGAGGAATCAAGGAACTTTGGTAAAAAGATCCTCCAACCATGTCCTTGAAGAAACAACAGAAGTTGAAACGTATGAGATTCTGCAGAACGAAAAGACTGAGCAAATACCACGATATCGTCCAAATAAGGAAACACCGAGAACCTTTTGAAAAGATTCCTAGAGCTATAGCTAGGCCAGAAAGGAAAAGCAACAAATTGGTAATGCTTGTCTAAAAAAGAGAATCTCAGAAAATGAAAATAATCTGAATGAAAACAGAATATGAAGATATGCATCCTGTAAGTCTATTGTAGGCAAATAATGCCCTTGCTGACCAAAAGGCAGAATAGACCATATAAACACCATTCTGAAAGATGGTACTCTTACATGACAATTCAAAAAGATTTTCTATCTTTGGGACAATGAATAGTCCTGAACAAAACCCCAGACCCCATTCCTGAAATGGAACTGGTATGAATAACCCAGATAACTCCAGGTCTGAAACACACTTCAGGAAAGTCTGAGCCTTTACTGGAATAGCTGGAATATGCTAGAGAGAAAAAGACTTCTCACAGGCGGTCTTACTCTGAATCCTATTCTGTACCCCAATCTAAGAGGTTTGGACCGAATTGAACCAAACAACTTTAGAAAGTCCTAACATGCCCATTACCAGCTAAGCTGGAATAAGGGCCACACCTTCAGTCGAATTTGGGGGCTGACTTTGATCTTTTAAATGGCTTGAATTCATTCCATTTTGAAGAAAGCTTTCAATTAGAAACATGTTACTTGGGGAAGAATTAGGATTCCGTTCCTTATTAACCCTTTAATGACCACAGCACTTTTCCATTTTCTGTCCGTTTGGGACCAAGGCTATTTTTACATTTTTGCGGTCTTTGTGTTTAGCTGTAATTTTCCTCTTACTCATTTACTGTACCCACACATATTATATACCGTTTTTCTCGCCATTAAATGGACTTTTCAAATATACTATTATTTTCATCATATCTTATAATTTACTGTAAAATTTTTTTATAAAATATGAGAAAAAAATGGAAAAAAAACACACTTTCTAACTTTGACCCCCAAAATCTGTTACACATCTACAACCACCAAAAAACACCCATGCTAAATAGTTTCTACATTTTGTCCTGAGTTTAGAAATACCCAATGTTTACATGTTCTTTCCTTTTTTTGCAAGTTATAGGGCAATACATACAAGTAGCACTTTGCTATTTCCAAACCATTTTTTTTTCAAGATTAGCGCTAGTTACATTAGAACACTAATATCTTTCAGGAATCCCTGAATATCCCTTGACATGTATATATATATTTTTTAGAAGACATCCCAAAGTATTGATCTAGGCCAATTTTGGTATATTTCATGCCACCATTTCACTGCCAAATGCGATCAAATACAAAAAATCGTTTTTTTCTTTCACAAACTTTTGGTTTCTCACTGAAATTATTTACAAACAGCTTGTGCAATTATAGCATAAATGATTGTAAATTTTTCTTTGGGATCCATTTTGTTCAGAAATAGCAGACATATATGGCTTTTTGGTAATTAGAAGGCTGCTAAATGCCACTGTGCACCACACGTGTATTATGCACAGCAGTAAAGGGGTTAATTAGGGATCATGTAGGGAGCTTTTTGGGGTAATTTTAGCTTTAGTGTAGTGTAGTAGACAACCCCAAGTAATGATCTAGGCCCATTTTGGTATATTTCATGCCACCATTTCACCGCCAAATGCAATTAAATTAAAAAAAAAAGTTAAAGTTTTTCACAATTTTAGGTTTCTCACTGAAATTTACAAACAGCTTGTGCAATTATGGCACAAATTGTTGTAAATGCTTCTCTGGGATCCCCTTTGTTCAGAAATAGCAGACATATATGGCTTTGGCATTGCTTTTTGGTAATTAGAAGGCCGCTAAATGCTGCTGTACATCACACGTGTATTATGGCTAGCAGTGAAGGGGTTAATTAGGTAGCTTGTAGGGAGCTTGCAGGGTTAATTTTAGCTTTAGTGTAGAGCTCAGCCTCCCACCTGAAACATCAGACCCCCTGATCCCTCCCAAACAGCTCTCTTCCCTCCCCGCCCCACAATTGTCCCCGCCATCTTAAGTACTGGCAGCAACTCTGCCAGTACTAAAATAAAAGATATATTTAGGCTTTTTTGGTTGTTTTTTTTAAGCATATTTACATATGCTGCTGTGTAGGAGCCCCCCTTGCCCCCAACCTGACTGATCCCCCACCAAACAGCTCTCTAACCCTCACCCTCTGCCTTAATGGCCGCCATCTTGGGTACTGGCAGCTGTCTGCCAGTACCCAGTTTAGAATAAAACAGTTGCTTTATTTTTTCCCCATTTTCTGTAGTGTAGCTCCCCCCCCCCCACCAAAGAACAAACCCCCACCCCCTCCTAGATACCTTTGATTGTTTGTTTTAAAATAAAATACTTTTTTCTGACACTTTTAGCACAGTCTTTTCTGTAGTGTAGCGGTTCCCACCCACGCCAGCCCACCGCCCCCCATATCGGCCCCCGATCCCGCCCCCCTCTACATTACCCGGCCCATCGATGGCCGCCCACCCGCCTCCCACCCACCAACGATACTGGCCATCGATGTCCGGTGCAGAGAGGGCCACAGAGTGGCTCTCTCTGCATCGGATGGCCATCTAGAGTTATTGCAGGATGCCTCAATATCGAGGCATCACTGCAATAACCGGAAAGCAGCTGGAAGCGAGCAGGATCGCTTCCAGCTGCTTTCCACACCGAGGACGTGCTGGGTACGTCCTCAGGCGTTAACTGCCTTTTTTTGAGGACGTACCCTGCACGTCCTCGGTCGTTAAGGGGTTAAGAACAAAAACTAATATAAATTTAAGATTTACTCTTAGAACTTAATCTTGAAGCAAAAAAACTCCCTTCTCCAGAGTAACAGTTGAAAGTATTGAATCCAATTGTGAACCAAATAATTTATTACCTTGGAAAAAACATAATTTATGTAAGAACTTACCTGATAAATTCATTTCTTTCATATTAGCAAGAGTCCATGAGCTAGTGACGTATGGGATATACATTCCTACCAGGAGGGGAAAAGTTTCCCAAACCTTAAAATGCCTATAAATACACACCTCACCACACCCACAATTCAGTTTAACGAATAGCCAAGAAGTGGGGTGATAAGAAAGGAGCAAAAGCATCAAAAATAAGGAATTGGAATAATTGTGCTTTATACAAAAAAATCATAACCACCACAAAAAGGGTGGGCCTCATGGACTCTTGCTAATAGGAAAGAAATTAATTTATCAGGTAAGTTCTTACATAAATTATGTTTTCTTTCATGTAATTAGCAAGAGTCCATGAGCTAGTGACGTATGGGATAGCAGATACCCAAGATGTGGAACTTCCACGCAAGAGTCACTAGAGAGGGAGGGATAAAATAAAGAGAGCCAATTCCGCTGAAAAATTAATCCACAACCCAAATCAAAAGTTTCAATTTAGAAATCAAATTAGCATTCCAAGATTGAAATCACAAAGTTCTTCTAGCTAAAATAGCTAAAGACATAGATTAAACCTCATTTGCGAAAGTATCAAAAAAATGACAACACAAATGAAATTATTAGCATGTTGATCAACTTAAGAATGCTAAACAAATCATAATCCGATACTTGTTGCACTAAAGTATCCGACCAGAAAGTTGAAGCGGTTGCAACATCAGCCAAATAAATTACAGGTCTAAGAAAAGTACCTGAAAATAAATAATTTTCCTTAAATAAGATACAAGTTTCCCATCTGAAGGAAAAAAATAAATACTATTTTCTATAGGAATAATAGAATGTTTAGCAAGAGTAGAGATAGCCCCATTAACTTGGGGGATCTTTCCTCAAAACTTAAAACTGCCGGCAAAGAATACAATTTAAAAAACTTAAAGAAGGAATAAAAGAAATTCCCGGCCTATTCCATTCCCTAGTATCAGGAACTAGAAAAAAACCTCTGAAGAAACCACAAAAGGTTAATAAGCAGAATTTAATGTTAGCTAGTCTTAAAATCAAAAGAACTAGTTACTTCAATATCCAAAATAATCAACAGCTTTTCAACAAAGAACGAATGTACTCTATTTAAAAATAAAAAAGTAGATTTGTTAGTGTCAATATCTGATGAAGAAAATTCTGAATGAGAAAAAACACCATCAGAGAAGGATAATTCAGTATGTTGTTGGTCATTTGAAACTTCATCAACTAAATGAGAAGTTTAAAAAAGACCTAAATATTTTATTAGAAGGCGGGATGTCAGACAAAGCCTTTACAATAGAATCAGAAAAATATTCTTATAAATTCCTAAGTATATCTTGTACATTAGATGTAAAAAGAATAGCAATATATAATGCATAAATACTAATGGACTCTGCATGTAAAAGTTTATCATGATAACTTATTACATACCATAGCTAAAGATAAACATTAATAACTTTAAAATAAATGAACTTAGCTTTGGTAGGACTGATATCAGTCATCAGGAATCCCTCAGCATTTTCTGATACAGGAACAGTTTTTTAAATATCTTGCAATATGTAATATAAAAAAACAACATATAAAGCAAAATTATCAAATTCTTTAAATGACAGTTTCAGGAATGCAAACAGAACAGGCCTCTAGAAACCAGAAGCAACTAAAAAATGAGACTTAAATAATGTTAAAAATCTGGCGCCAAAAATGACGCCCACATATTTTTTGGCGCCAAAAACGTCTGCAACAAACACGAGAGCCAAAAATGACGCAAGTACATGAAAACTTCCGGCGTCAACTACGACGCCGGAAATGAGGTCATTGACGTCAAACGTCAATCTCGCGCCAAAAATGACGCAATAAATTGTAGCATTTTTTGCACCGCGAGTCTAACAGCCCGCAATTTAAAGTAAAAAAGTCAATTGAAAATTTAGTTAAGAAAAATATTTAATTCATATGCATTTTCCCAAAAAAATGAAACTGACAGTCTGAATGAAGGAATACTGAATATCCTGGATCATGGCAAATATAAGTTTAAAGACATATATTTAGAACTTTAGAACCAAGAATGACGCCCATATTTTTTGGCGCCAAAAAAACGTCCGCAATACACATACGTCAAAAAAATGACGTAATTACGTAAAAACTTCCGGCGCCAACTATGACGCCGGAAAGGACGAAATTTTTGTGCCAAAAGCCTCGCGCCAAGAATGACGCAATAAATAGAAGCATTTTTTTTATTTAAGAAAAATAAAATTTATATGCATTTTCCCAAAAAAATTAAACTGACAGTCTGAATGAAGGAATACTGATTATCCTGAATCATGGCAAATATAAGTTTAAACACATATATTTAGAACTTTACATATAAAGTGCCCAACCATAGCTTTGAGTGTCATAAATAGAAATAAGACTTAGTTACCCTAAGACACTCATCTACATATAGTAGATAGCCAAACCAGTACTGAAACGAGAATCAGTAGAGGTAATGGTATATAAGAGTATTTCGTCGATCTGAAAAGGGAGGTAGGAGAATAAACCTCTACGACCGATAACAGAGAACCTATGAAATAGATCCCCTAGAGGAAGACCATGGTATTCAAATAGGCAATACTCTCTTCACATCCCTCTGACATTCACTGCACTCTGAGAGGAAAACCGGGCTTCAGCCTGCTGCAAAGCGCATATCAACGTAGAATCTAGCACAAACATACTTCACCACCTCCATGGGAGGCAAAGTTTGTAAAATTGAATTGTGGGTGTGGTGAGGGGTGTATTTATAGGCATTTTGAGGTTTGGGAAACTTTGCCCCTCCTGGTAGGAATGTATATCCCATATGTCACTAGCTCATGGACTCTTGCTAATTACATGAAAGAAATTGATAATAGGAGTAAATTAGAGCATGCAATTTTAAGCAACTTTCTATCTGAATCACAAAAGAAAAAAATTGGGTTCAGTGTCCCTTTAAATACCTGGCATTAGGTGTGTCTAAAATTCATACTATGATTGGACAAAAACACCAATCCATAGAAAATAAATCATTGGACAGAGGGTAAGATTGAACTATATATTCACCATTGGAGGTGATTTATTATAAGAAGCCATGTGCTTCTCATGATATATACATTGCATCACGGTGATCATTTGCAAAGTTAATACAAATCCCAGGAGATTGTCATATCGGCTACCAATGACCACTAATTATTTTACCCTCCTAAAAGTAAATAAAATCTTAGTGATATAAAGATCGCTAGGTAAACCAGTTGTGGATATCACTTAATCTAGACAAAATATATCTAACATTATTAATACTAGATAAAAATTATTATTATTTTTTTTAAATGCAAAATGGACCCCATGATATTACATGATACAGATATATAATTCAAATCAACAATTGTGTGGACATAAAGCAGACGTACAAAAAAACAAAACTAAAAATGAGCAGGATCCTAAAAACCATCCAATCAGTGAATTAATCATTGAATGCTGCCATATATATATTCTCATTCAGACCAAAAGGTGACAAGGCCTGTAGCTTCCAAATTCAATAAGTTTCTCTCTGCCCGAGTCTCATATCTATTTACACCCCAAGATTTGGGGATGAATTTGATTGGTATAATCTTGAAAGTATCAGTATTAGAAGTATGATTACATAACACATGTCTAGGAACACTGTTTTAAGGAAGCATTTTTCACATTTCTAAGATGTTCGCCCCCTCTTTTTTTGATGGCTCTAGAAGTTCCACGTGTATACTGAAGTCCACAAATACATTCCAAAATATATACAACAAATGAGGAATCACAAGTGATTCTAGAGTGGAGTGATGTACTTGCATAGTCCACAGATTTTCTTCTAACATTTGTAAATACCTTTCTTGTTTAGGAAATGATTCTCAATAGATTTCAAACTGGAATTCCTATAAGATTGTTTCATTACTATTTTGCTAGACACTAGCTTGTTCTTAAGGGTAGGAGCTCTCTAAAAAGTAGAAAGAGGATAATTACCCAACTGCCAGATCCTTTAACAGAATGAACCAATATTTACTTAATGCTGCTTTGATAAGCCTATTAAACTGGGTGATAAATATTAAAACATATTCCCTATTCTTTTGTCTATTATTCACACGTTTATTGTCAATTCCCAATAAATCCTCTCTGTTCCTAGATTTTGCTTGTGAAAACCCCCTATTGATGAAATCTAGAGGGTATCCTTCATCAATAAATCTCTCCATTATTAGAGACTGATCTTAAAATGTATGAATATCACTACAATTACGTCTCAGTCTGCAAAACTGATTGCATGGCACATTTCGAATCCAAGGAGCATGGTGATTGCTTTTGTAATTCAAATAACTGTTGCAATCAACTTCCTTAAAACAAGTTTTAGTGACCCACTTCCCTTTATATTGCAAGAGAGGTGAAGATCTAAAAATTAAATACTTGAAGTGTCTATTTTTGATGAAAAGGATATACCCAAATTATTGGAATTAAGATGATCTACAAAACATTGGGCTTCCAGAGAAGAGCCATCTCATATAAAAATAAGGTTGTCTATATACCGACCATAGAACACCAAGTTTGCCCCAAAGTCAGAGGAATAGATGTACTGTTCCTCAAACCATCCCATAAAAAGTTTGGCAAAACTTGGGGCAAACTTAGTGCCCATGGCCGTACCTTTTACTTGCAAAAAGAACAGTTCCTGGTAAACAAAATAATTATGTTCTAGAATAAAACAATTAGCTTTCAATAAAAATTCTACTTGACTAGCTGGTAAAGAGAAATCTTGCTCTAAATAATGATTCACAGCTTTCAATCCCAAATCATGGGTGATATTCGAATATAAAGCTGCAACATCACAGAATAACCATAGGAGATCCTTATTATCCTTTTTGATCTTATCAAGTTTACAAATTAGATCAGCAGTATCTTTAATATAAGATAGAAGGGTAATAACAATTTTCTTGTTGATTGATAGACATACTGTGATAAATTGCAAGTTAGATAATCTATACCAGAAATGGGCACCCAAGATTTATGAATTTTTGGTAAATGATGGTAATAAGCAATACTAGGTAAACAAGGAATAAGGAAGTCCTTTGCCATTTTTGTCAGAATCCCCCCAAGGTAGGCCTCATCAATAATTTTGATTAATTTTCTGATATAATCCTTATTTGGATCAACCACTCATTATTCTTAACCTCCTTATTGTCAGGACCATTATCCTCTAGAACCAATTCCTGTGGCTCTTTGTTGTTCCTATTACAGCTACAGTATATGCAATGCCCTCCTTATAGTCTTGTTCATCCCTCAACATTGTCTTTATTTTTAATTGAAACTAGCTTTTTCTGATAATTATCAGTTTTCTGCAGAACCTCCGTGTTTAATGATCGACATTCCTCAGTATGCTCAAATGCATTCTGAATGGTATCAATCTCAACACTAGCTTCCTTCACTAGTTGTCTCTACATGCAATTAGGTCCATTAACTTAAAAGAGCAATATTTAAAAATAGTTTCCCATTTAATTAAAAGATCCTCATTATTTTTAAATGAACAAGAAAGTAGTTTAATGTCCAAAGTATGCATAGGCTCAAAAGGAGGAGCCTGTAGTATCTTTAACACCAGATTTAGACAAGGAGAAGAAACTTAAATCATGCTTACCTGATAATTTTCTTTTCTTCTGTACGGGGAGAGTCAACAGCTGCATTCATTACTTTTGGGAATACAGAACCTGGCCACCAGGAGGAGGCAAAGACACCCCAGACAAAGGCTTAAATACCTCCCCCACTTCCCTCATTCCCCAGCCATTCTGCCAAGGGATTAATTTTCTGATATAATCCTTATTTGGATCAACCACTCATTATTCTTAACCTCCTTATTGTCAGGACCATTATCCTCTAGAACCAATTCCTGTGGCTCTTTGTTGTTCCTATTACAGCTACAGTATATGCAATGCCCTCCTTATAGTCTTGTTCATCTCTCAACATTTTCTTTATTTTTAATTGAAACTAGCTTTTTCTGATAATTATCAGTTTTCTGCAGAACCTCTGTGTTTAATGATCGATATTCCTCAGTATGCTCAAATGCATTCTGAATGGTATCAATCTCAACACTAGCTTCCTTCACTAGTTGTCTCTACATGCAATTAGGTCCATTAACTTAAAAGAGCAGTATTTAAAAATAGTTTCCCATTTAATTAAAAGATCCTCATTATTTTTAAATGAACAGTGTTTCAAAATTCTAAAACCCCTAGGGATGTGGCCCTTTTCTTTATATTTTTTTTTAGAGTCTCAGCATCCCACCACAAGTTGTGGTTGAGAATCGGGGTAGAAAAGCACAACCCGAGTAGGAATAGGGACCTCCCCCTGTAATACTGCAATGCTGTAATACTGGCGTATACGAGCATACTGAGGTCTGCAAATCCACAGAATGTCCAAGGGTAGATTGAGGTGTCGGGGACACCGCGGACGTCTGATTACCAGGACCCCCAGAATGAGACTGCAGAACAGATGTTAAGCATAACACTGCCGCTAAATAACAATTTAGGATAGTGTATAATCAGCCTGTCACAAGCATCTGAGATAGGAAAAGAAAACAGGGAGATTGTAATCCACATTTCACTCATAATACCCCCAATATGTGTCTGAAGTCTAAAATTAGCAGATTCATGTCTGTCCTGGTTTTCAACTCTATAGGCAACAAGCCATTAGAGGAAAAGGTTCTATGATCAGGAGTCCTGTAATTAAGAGAGGTAAGTCAGTGTAACTAACACTGTTTGCCTGAAAGGGAGGATAGCATAGGAACACTAGAGGAGGTATAGGAACTTTCCAGCAAACATCAGTAGCTAAAATACACCAAAACTCTACTAAGAGAATTACATGGCTTTCTAAAACTCCCCTGTCCTATCTTGCAGGAAACAATCCATTGAGGACAATAAAATTCAGAATCTTCAGCAGAGCACCTCTCTGCCTACATCCTTGAAACGAGGAAAAGAAATACTGGGAAGGTAGGGGAAGTGGGAGTTATATTGAATGCTCTGTTTGGGGTGTCTGCCTCCTTCTGATTGCCTGGTGAAGTATTTCTTATAAGTTATGAATGGATTTTGTGGACTCTCACTGCCAATGGAAGGAAATGTCAATCCACGTTCAAAGGACATAACATATATGAAGGAATAAGCAAGGATTGCAAAAAATAATTAAAATAGTAATAAGAACTGCGACTACTTTTTGGTACTTTACCTGGAAAATACTTGCGCAATTTTTCCTTTAACATGGCATCCAAAGAGGAGGAAGAAGTATCATTAAGTCTTGATATACCATTTGTTCTGCTAGATGGTGAGGACAAAGGTGTTGCAGCCAAAGTACTCAGCTTGTTTAGAGAGAAGGGCTGTGGCACAGATAGAGGTGTGCTGGTTGGAATGTAGGTAGGGAGAGTGACATTAGGATCAGAGGTGACTGATTCCATGGACTTTAGAACCCCATTGAGCTCAGCTGTGATACGACACAATGAATTACTTAGATGCTGTACTTTGATGGGAAGAAAAGGCTGTGAGCCCATATTACTACCTGTGGGAACAGAAAGAAATGTTAGTGTCTGTTGGATGAGATTCAACAATTCATGCCACATAAGGGGGACACATTTAGGACTCACATCTGTTTAGGTCAGTACTTAATATACTGCTTGAGTCCTCTGAGTCACTTAGGTCAAAAGTCACCACCTTCTTACTACTTGCACCTTTCATTCCATCCTCTTCCAATATCTGCAGGAAAGTCAATACAAATAGAGATGAAATAAGAAAGAGTGAGTCAATGAGAACATAAACCAGTGAGTGAGGTTGAAAGGGCAGACAAGTAGGATAAAAGAAATGATTAGAAAGTTAAGAAGAAAAAGATAGATAGAGGGAAAGGAGAGAGAAAAGTAGAAAAAGGATAAGGAGAGAGAAAAGTAGAAAAAGGATAAGAAGAAATTAGATTAAAAGATTAAACAATGGGGTCCCTAGGAAGTTAGCCTTATCGTTACCTCTTTCATAAGTGAGTTTTCCAGGTCCTGCAAATGCTGCTCCTTTTTTTGTAGCAAGATCTGTCCCTTTTGCATGGTAGAGTGTACATCATGCAGAATGTGTGGTTCCTACAGGATATAAATAGTACAATGACAAAAGGTGTCCACACCCTGCACTTGATTATCTATACACTGATAATACTACTATATAATGATACTATAAAGTATCTATAAAGGAATAACAAACATTCCGCACTGTATGATCATCTCATGTTCAAAATGACCACTCTGTCAGTATAATTAGAAAATGCAATCTATGTATTTGTTTACGCTGCAATAACAGAGCTCATGGTTTAAAACAACATATTAACCATTTAAAAATCCAAAACATTTATGCTAAATGTCCTAAAATGTGTGATACTTACAAAAGCATCACCTGATAAAACATAATTTAATTGGCTGAAAAAGAGCAATACTGATACCACCTTTCAAGCAGACAGGTTCCATACTAGGACATGTACCATGTATAATATATTTTTGAAGGAAAGCTCCCAATATGTGCACAAATACTGTTAGAGAACAAATGAAAAACTAAAGAAAAATGTGTGAAAGGGCCTAGAACAGATGCTGCAAATGCTAGATAAACAAGGTAAATCATGTTTCTTCTTAGAAAAATAAACCTTACTGAGCAATACAGAAAAATGCACTATGAAAACATATAGGAGGCTCAAATACAAGAGTTTAAATGAAATATGACTATAGTAGTAGTGATTTAAAATAAAAACAAAGCACGATTTGCACAGCTCACTGTAAGCCGCAGTGTAAGCTGCATAAACTCCAGATACTATAAGAAATCATAAATAATTTGGTCAGAACACAAATGCTCCAGACGTCTAGAAGTTAAATGATATAGAAACAAAATAAGATACTTTAGGCCTTTGTGACATTACACTGACAAACACCACGGTTGAACAGAAAAAAAATAATTTATGTAAGAACTTACCGGATAAATTAATTTATTTCATGGTGGCGAGAGTCCACAAGCTTGTAACTGATGGGATAAAAGCAGGATAAAAAATGTGCTTATTAAAAAATAACCCAAAAATAAAGAAACATTTGTGTGGGTCTTGTGGACTCTCGCCCCAATGAAAGTAATTAATCAGGTAAGTTCTTAAATAAATTATGTTTTCTTTCATATAGGTGGCGAGAGTCCACAAGCTTGTTATTGATGGGATATAATACCCAAGATGTGGAAGCCCACGAGTAACAAAAATAAAGGGAGGGATAAAGTAAAAACAGCTATTTTTGAAGAGAAATTAAATCCAAAAGTAATAAAGTCTTTAATTAAATTTAAAAAAAAAAAACTTAAAATCATAAGCACTAGAATCAAACAGACAGCTGCCCGAAGAAACTATCTACCAAAAGCTGCTTCTGAAGAAGCAAAAACATCAAAATGATAGAATTTAGTAAATGGTATGCAAATTTGATCAACTAAAGCTTTATTCTTGAAAGCCCAAGATGTGGCGACAGATTTTGTATAATGAGCTGTAATTCTGAGGCAGAGACTGGCCCGCCTCCAAATAAGCTTTGTGAATTACAAGTTTTAACCAAGATGCTAATAAAATGGCAGAGGTTTTCTGACCTTTTCTAGAACCAGAAAAAAGAACAAAAAGACTAGAAGACTGTCTGAAATCCTTAGTAGCATCTACATAATATTTCAAAGCTCTTACTACATCCAAAGAGTGTAAAGATCTTTCAAGAGTAGATTTAGGATTAGGACACAAAGAAGGAACAATAATTTCCCTATTAATGTTGTTAGAATTCACAACGTTAGGTAAAAATTTGAAAGGAGAGCAGACAATTCAGAAACTCTTCTAGCAGAAGAGATAGCCAAGAGAAATAACACTTTCCAAGAAAGTAGTTTAATGTCCCAAGTATGCATAGGCTCAAAAGGAGGAGCCTGTAGTATCTTTAACACCAGACTTAGACAAGGAGAAGAAACTTAAATTATGCTTACCTGATAATTTTCTTTTCTTCTGTACGGGGAGAGTCCACAGCTGCATTCATTACTTTTGGGAATACAGAACCTGGCCACCAGGAAGAGGCAAAGACACCCCAGACAAAGGCTTAAATACCTCCCCCACTTCCCTCACTCCCCAGCCATTCTGCCAAGGGAACAAGAAACAGTAGGAGAAATATCAGAGTAAAAAAAGGTGCCAGAAGAACGAATAAAAACATAATTTATGCTTACCTGATAAATTTATTTCTCTTGTGGTGTATCCAGTCCACAGATCATCCATTACTTGTGGGATATTCTCATTCCCAACAGGAAGTTGCAAGAGGACACCCACAGCAGAGCTGTCTATATAGCTCCTCCCCTAACTGCCATATCCAGTCATTCAACCGAAAACAAACAGAGAAAGGAGAAACCATAGGGTGCAGTGGTGACTGTAGTTTAAAATTAAAAAATACCTGCCTTAAAATGACAGAGCAGGCCGTGGACTGGATACACCACAAGAGAAATAAATTTATCAGGTAAGCATAAATTATGTTTTCTCTTGTAAGGTGTATCCAGTCCACGGATCATCCATTACTTGTGGGATACCAATACCAAAGCTAAAGTACACGGATGAAGGGAGGGACAAGGCAGGTACTTAAACGGAAGGTACCACTGCCTGTAAAACCTCTCCCCCAAAAATAGCCTCCGAAGAAGAAAAAGTATCAAATTTGTAGAATTTTGAAAAAGTATGAAGCGAAGACCAAGTCGCCGCCTTGCAAATCTGTTCAACAGAAGCCTCATTTTTAAAGGCCCATGTGGAAGCCACAGCTCTAGTAGAATGAGCTGTAATCCTTTCTGGAGGCTGCTGGCCAGCAGTCTCATAGGCTAAGTGGATTATGCTTTTTAGCCAAAAAGAAAGAGAGGTTGCCAAAGCCTTTTGACCTCTCCTCTGTCCAGAGTAGACAACAAACAAAGCAGATGTTTGACGAAAATCTTTAGTAGCTTGTAAGTAAAACTTTAAAGCACGAACCACGTCCAGATTGTGTAATAGACGTTCCTTCTTTGAAGAAGGATTAGGACACAAAGACGGAACAACAATCTCTTGATTGATATTCTTATTAGATACCACCTTAGGTAAAAACCCAGGTTTGGTACACAGAACTACCTTATCTGCATGGAAGATCAGATAAGGAGAATCACATTGTAAGGCAGATAACTCGGAAACTCTACGAACCGAGGAAATAGCTACCAAAAAAAGAACTTTCCAAGATAAAAGTTTGATATCTATGGAATGAAGAGGTTCAAACGGAACCCCCTGAAGAACTTTTAGAACCAAATTTAAACTCCATGGTGGAGCAACAGGTTTAAACACAGGCTTGATTCTAACTAAAGCCTGACAAAATGCCTGAACGTCTGGGACATCCGCCAGACGCTTGTGCAAAAGAATAGATAGTGCAGAAATCTGTCCCTTTAAGGAACTAGCTGACAATCCTTTCTCCAATCCTTCTTGGAGAAAAGATAATATCCTGGGAATCCTGACCTTACTCCATGAGTAGCCCTTGGATTCACACCAATAAAGATATTTACGCCATATCTTATGATAGATTTTCCTGGTGACAGGCTTTCGTGCCTGAATTAAGGTATCAATGACTGACTCGGAGAAACCACGCTTTGATAAAATCAAGCGTTCAATCTCCAGGCAGTCAGCCTCAGAGAAATTAGATTTGGATGATTGAAAGGACCTTGAAGTAGAAGGTCCTGTCTCAGCGGCAGAGTCCATGGTGGAAAGGATGACATGTCCACCAGATCTGCATACCAAGTCCTGCGTGGCCACGCAGGCGCTTTCAAGATCACTGATGCTCTCTCCTGCTTGATTTTGGCAATCAGACGAGGGAGCAGAGGAAACGGTGGAAACACATAAGCCAGGTTGAAGGACCAAGGCGCTGCTAGAGCATCTATCAGCGTTGTCTTGGGGTCCCTGGACCTGGATCCATAACAAGGAAGCTTGGCGTTCTGGCGAGACGCCATGAGATCCAGTTCTGGTCTGCCCCAACGATGAACCAATTGTGCAAACACCTCCGGATGGAGTTCCCACTCCCCCGGATGAAAAGTCTGTCGACTTAGAAAATCCGCCTCCCAGTTCTCTACACCTGGGATATGGATAGCTGATAGGTGGCAAGAGTGAATCTCTGCCCAGCAAATTATCTTTGAGAGTTCTAACATCGCTAGGGAACTCCTTGTTCGCCCTTGATGGTTGATGTAAGCCACAGTCGTGATGTTGTTGATATCTGATGTGATCGTGATATTGCTGAAATCTGATGAACCTCATTGTCGCTAGATGAGGCCAAGCCTGAAGAGCATTGAATATCGCTCTTAGTTCCAGAATGTTTATTGGAAGGAGTGACTCCTCCTGAGTCCACGATCCCTGAGCCTTCAGGGAGTTCCAGACTGCACCCCAACCTAGAAGGCTGGCATCTGTCGTCACAATTGTCCAATCTGGCCTGCCAAAGGTCATACCTTTGGACAGATGGACCCGAGATAGCCACCAGAGAAGAGAATCCCTGGTCTCTTGATCCAGATTTAGTAGAGGGGACAAATCTGTGTAATCCCCATTCCACTGACTGAGCATGCAGAGTTGCAGCGGTCTGAGATGTAGGCGTGCAAACAGCACTATGTCCATTGCCGCTACCATTAAGCCGATTACTTCCATGCACTGAGCCACCGAAGGGCGAGGAATGGAATAAAGAACACGGCAGGAATTTAGAAGTTTTGATAACCTGGACTCCGTCAGGTAAATTTTCATTTCTACAGAATCTATCAGAGTCCCTAGGAAGGAAACTCTTGTAAGGGGGGATAGAGAACTCTTTTCCTCGTTCACCTTCCACCCATGCGACCTCAGAAATGCCAACACTATGTCCGTATGAGACCTGGCAATTTGGAAGTTTGACGCCTGAATTAGGATGTCGTCTAAATAAGGGGCCACTGCTATGCCCCGCGGCCTTAGGACCGCCAGAAGCGACCCCAGAACCTTCGTAAAAATTATTGGGGCTGTAGCTAACCCAAAGGGAAGAGCTACAAACTGGTAATGCCTGTCTAGGAAGGCAAACCTGAGAAACCGATGATGATCTTTGTGTATCGGAATGTGAAGATAAGCATCCTTTAAATCCACTGTAGTCATGTATTGACCCTCCTGGATCATAGGTAGGATGGTACGAATACTCTGAGGAATTTGTTTAAGATCTTTAGATCCAAAATTGGTCTGAAGGTTCCCTCTTTTTGGGAACTACAAACAGATTTGAGTAAAATCCCTGTCTCTGTTCCTCCTTTGGAATAGGATGGATCACTCCCATAACTAGGAGGTCTTGTACACAGTGTAAGAATGCCTCTCTCTTTATCTGGTTTGCAGATAATTGTTTAAGGTGAAATCTCCCTTTTGGGGGGGAAGCCTTAAAGTCCAGAAGATATCCCTGGGATATAATTTCCAACGCCCAGGGATCCTGGACATCTCTTGCCCACGCCTGGGCGAAGAGCGAAAGTCTGCCCCTTACTAGATCCGTTATCGGATAGGGGGCCGTTCCTTCATGCTGTCTTAGCAGCAGGCTTTTTGGCCTACTTACCCTTGTTCCAGGTCTGGTTAGGTCTCCAGACCGTCTTGGACTGAGCAAAAGTTCCCTCTTGTTTTGCATTAGAGGAAGTTGATGCCGCACTTGCCTTGAAGTTTCGAAAGGCACGAAAATTAGACTGTTTGGCCCTTGGTTTGGACCTATCCTGAGGAAGGGCCTTTTCCTCCAGTGATATCAGCAATAATCTCCTTCAAACCAGGCCCGAATAGGGTCTGCCCCTTGAAGGGAATGTTAAGCAGCTTAGACTTTGAAGTAACGTCAGCTGACCATGATTTAAGCCATAGCGCTCAGCGCGCCTGGATAGCAAAACCAGAATTCTTAGCCGTTAGTTTAGTCAAATGAACAATTGCATCAGAAACAAAAGAATTGGCTAGTTTAAGTGCTCTAAGCTTGTCAAGTATGTCATCCAATGGAGTCGCTACCTGTAAAGCCTCTTTCAGAGACTCAAACCAGAACGCCGCAGCAGCAGTGACAGGAGCAATACATGCAAGGGGCTGTAGGATAAAACCTTGTTGAATAAACATTTTCTTAAGGCAACCCTCTAACTTTTTATCCATTGGATCTAAGAAAGCACAACTGTCCTCGACAGGGATAGTAGTACGCTTTGCTAGAGTAGAAACTGCTCCCTCCACCTTAGGAACTGTCTGCCATAAGTCCTGTGTGGTGGCGTCTATTGGAAACATTTTTCTAAAAATAGGAGGGGGAGAGAACGGCACACCTGGTCTATCCCATTCCTTAGTAATAATTTCTGTAAACCTTTTAGGTATTGGAAAAACATCAGTACACACCGGCACTGTATAGTATTTATCCAGTCTACACAATTTCTCTGGCACTGCAATTGTATCACAGTCATTCAGAGCAGCTAAAACCTCCCTGAGTAACACGCGGAGGTGTTCAAGCTTAAATTTAAATGTAGAAATATCAGAATCAGGTTGCATCATCTTCCCTGAGTCAGAAATATCACCCACAGAAAGAAGCTCTCCTTCTTCAGCTTCTGCATATTGTGAGGCATTATCAGACATAGCTCTTAAAGCGTCAGTATGCTCTGTAATTCGTCTAACTCCAGAGCTATCTCGCTTTCCTCTAAATTCAGGTAGTCTGGCTAATACCGCTGACAGTGTATTATCCATGACTGCCGCCATGTCTTGTAAAGTAAACGCTATGGGCGCCCTAGATGTACTTGGCGCCATTTGAGCGCGAGTCCCTTGAGCGGGAGTCAAAGGATCTGACATGTGGGGGGAGTTAGTCGGCATAACTTCCCCCTCGTCAGATTCCTCTGGTGATACATTTTTTAAAGACAGAATATGATCTTTATTGCTTAAAGTGAAATCAGTACATTTGGTACACATTCTAAGAGGGGGCTCCACAATGGCTTTTAAACATAATGAACAAGGAGTTTCCTCTATGTCAGACATGTTTATACAGACTAGCAATGAGACTAGCAAGCTTGGAAAACACTTTAAATCAAGTTAACAAGCAAATATAATAAACGGTACTGTGCCTTTAAGAGAAACAAATTTTGTCAGAATTTGAAAAACAGTGAAAAAAGGCAGTAAATCAAACAAAATTTTTACAGTGTGTATAATAAGCTAACAGAGCATTGCACCCACTTGCAAATGGATGATTAACCCCTTAGTTCAAAAACCGGATCAAAAAAACGATATAGACTTTTTTTTAACAGTCACACCAAACTGCCACAGCCTTGCTGTGGGCCTACCTTCCCCAACAAACGATTTTGGAACGCCTAAGAGCCCTTTAGAGATGTCCTATAGCATTCAGGGGACCCTTGGAGGAAGCTGGATGTCTCAGTCTGTAAAAGTTACTGCACAAAAAAGCGCTAAATTAGGCCCCTCCCACTCATAGTAACACAGTGGAAAGCCTCAGGAAACTGTTTCTAGGCAAATTTAAGCCAGCCATGTGGAAAAAACTAGGCCCCAATAAAGTTTTATCACCAAAGTATATATAAAAACGTTTAAACATGCCAGCAAACGTTTTATATTGTAAATATAAAAGAGTATTACCTCAGAAAGTAAGCATGATACCAGTCTCTATTAAATCACTGTATTCAGGCTTACCTTACATAAATTTGGCATCAGCAGCATTTTCTAGCACTCACATCTTCTAGAAAAATCTTAACTGCACATACCTCATAGCAGGATAACCTGCACGCCATTCCCCCGCTGAAGTTATCTCTCTCTTCAGTCATGTGTGAGAACAGCAATAGATCTTAGTTACAACCTGCTAAGATCATAGAAATCAGAGGCAGATTCTTCTATTTTTCTGCCTGGAACAAAATAGTACAACTCCGGTACCATTTAAAAATAATAAACTTTTGATTGAAGTAAAATAACAGCTACATTTCACCACTTCTCTCTTACTACCTCCATGTTTGTTGAGAGTTGCAAGAGAATGACTGGGTATGGCAGTTAGGGGAGGAGCTATATAGACAGCTCTGCTGTGGGTGTCCTCTTGCAACTTCCTGTTGGGAATGAGAATATCCCACAAGTAATGGATGATCCGTGGACTGGATACACCTTACAAGAGAAAAAGAATTTAAGGACGCCCACAGAAAAAAACGGGCGGGGAGCTGTGGACTGTCCCCGTACAGAAGAAAAGAAAATTATCAGGTAAGCATAATTTAAGTTTTTCTTCTTAAAACGGGGAGAGTCCACAGCTGCATTCATAACTTTTGGGAAATCAATACCCAAGCTTATAGAGGACACTGAATGCAAACGGACGGGAACAAAAAGGCGGCCCATTCTCATGGCACCACAGCCTGACACAACCCGGATTCCCGATAAAAAACTACTTCAACAGAATCAGGAAGAACAAAAATATGGAAAGAGGACAAGGTAACTGCCCATTAAATAGAACCATAACAATCCCAGATAGAGATCACTCTAAATTCTGGACTCCACTGAGCACAAAAGCCTCTGAGGAGACAAAAGTCCCACTCTAGAAGCACACAAAAACCTCTTCATGAACAATGGCAAGGGAAACAACAAACAAATTCCCACACCACATTCTCCCTAACTGAAATAAGGGAAGAATCAGATAAGAAGGTCCAAAAGAACCTCCAGAAACAATCACCAAAGATTCAAGGACAAAACAAAGAGAGAAGCCCCTAGCATAACTAGAAAAAAGCGGCTACCAGGCTGCAAGAGGAAAAAGTCCCGTAGAAAATACTCTACCGACGGAGAAGAGTAAAGGAAAAATTCCAGATCACCTCCTACATGGATATAAAAGGAACCAATGTAAAGCCTTAACCGGAACAGAAGTCCCAGAAGGACAAAAGGTAGAACAAGACTACCTTACCATAGACAGCTAACTAGCACAGAGAAACTGAACACCCGTAGGACATAAAAAATCCCAGGAGCAGAACACGAACGGAATAGTAACATCCGCTAATGCCACAAAGGAAAGCCACAGGTTTCCATCGGATAGGCAGCAGACTAAACGTCAAAACATAGTAACTAGCCAACTGAATAGCTAGCAAACTTGCACCAGGACATTCCTGGAAAGGAACAAGAGAAAAAAACTCAGAAAGCAGGGCGGACCAACTCCTCCCCTACTAGACAACGGGGTAAGGGAGGACAACACCCTAACCAATAAGGAAGAACCAAATACCCGCTAAGGGAAGGTTCCCGAACCAACTGCAACTGTACGCGGTCGATGCCCAAACAGAGCAGTCAGAATTCCTGACCCCTACTCCGATCGAACATTCCTATCACAGAAGCGACTGTCAATGTCCCAAGGACAAAAGAGATTAAAAAATTCCAGCATTGACAAAGCCCAGAGATCATATAATGAATCTCCAACCACGAGTTCCTAAGGAAAAGGAGGCACCGACACCCAGAGAGAATAACTCGGGAACCAGGATACCTATCCTAATTACCCCTCAGAAACCCGAAGGGAGGGTACACTGCAGACAAGAGAAAACCTCAACCCACTGAACACCTAGAGTCAGATGAGGAAAACTACCTCAGGAGGAGCAAACTGGATAGGCGCAGTAGACCATATCCTTCCAAATAGAAGGAAAATGAAGAAACCCAGGAATATTCCAGTAAAGAAATTCCCAGGAAAAACTTCCTCCATCTCTCCATAAGAGATAAAAGAAATGCCCCAGAAGGAACAAGGAGACTTCCCCCAGCATTGGGAAAAACAAGCCTGCTACTGAACGCCGGACAGATCCAAGACTATTAAAATCTTGAAAACAGAGCAACCAAAATGTGAAGTCAAAGACAAGGACTAGGTTAAAAAACCGGACCCCCAAAACCAGGTGCCGGATCAAGACCAAAAACCTTGCGGAACAACCACAAAGTTACCTGAAAATTAAATTTGCACCATTTGCCATACCCCCATGGGGTCTTTTACTCTGATCTTTTATGATGTATCCCAGTGGCTGTCCACTCAGCCCCAAAAGGCCTCTAAGATAACACCCACAAAGTCTGAAGACAAAGGAAGGACCCAAAAGAGATCAGACATCCATGATTGAGAGAATATGACAGTCTCTTAAGATCCAGTCTGTATCAACCCTCAGAGAAAAGGAATTAATGAATGAATGAGCATCCTAAAACTCCTATCGGTTGATGGCAAGAGAGACTGTATAACAATCCCCCAGATCCCCAAATATATAGGATCAAAAAAGGGGAGACTGCAAGGACAAAAACAGTCCCTAAGAACCTAGTCTCCGCAACCAGATGACCACAAGTCCTAGCCCAAAAATGCAAGGGGAAGTGAAAAACATAGCAATCCTCAAAAAGAGGAGAAAAACACTGGCGAAAGAGATCTGAAAATCGGACAATCCAATCCACAAGTAGAACCCATAGGGGGGAATAATCTCCCACTACACCAGGTACAGGAGATCTCCAAGCAGTCATCCGATCCCCCCCATTTGGAAGGGAGGACTCTAGCTCCTATCCAAAGGACCTCAGGAACTATAAACATACTGCCATAGCAGAATTCAGAATCCCAGTAAAACCATGCAAGCTATGCAAGGACAAAACACTAGTATCAAATACTTAAATGTCAGGTAAGGCCATGTAATAAAAACATTGGACGCCCCACTAAGATAATAAAGTAGGGCCAGCCGGATATCTAGGATAGAAAGGCCTTCTATAACTTGTAGAAACAAGAAAGGACAACCTCGTAACAAGAGGTAAGTCAACTTAGTACCCAAACAGGACCAGCTTGTACAAAATGTCTGATATAACCTCAAAAGAACAGAGTGAACTAGTACCCAACCAGGACAAGCCTGCGAACCAGGGTACAACTAAACTGTTCAAGGGCTAACTGAAAGCTCTAAACCCTAGCAGGGCTAGACTAAACAAAAACTGACAAATAAGCTCTGAGGCTTAAACTCTGCCTCTTAACTCTTTTTTTTTTTGTGTGCGACTTCCTCTGGAAGTAACAACCATTGCGACCAGAAAATCGCTAGTATCAAAAATCCCAGAGAAGAAAAGTTTCCTAAAAGGAAAAGTCTACAACAGTCTCGAGCTCTGCAAAGAAAACACATCCTAATCAGATCAAAAGAAGTAGGCCGCACACACATGTGAACACCAAGAAAGAAAAAGAAACACCGACAGGGCCAGTCTGTCAGGGTCAAGAGCTCAGAACTGGGATTAGATACAAATGCAAAAGACAGTCAGGAGTATCATCCACATCCTTCCCCTCCGGAGACAAAGACTAAAATCCTCCCAAGCCTCCAGTACCTGCCGCAGCAATACACTCAGGTGCGTCAGACTAACTCTAAAGGCAAAACTCATCTCCGGCGGGGCATCTGAAGGCGCAGATCCTGCTGGCTGTCCCTCTGAAGCCTCAAAGGGAACAACTCCCCCAGAGGAAAGACTCGCCAGGTAAAGAGGACACGGATAAGCTCGTCGCTGGCCCTCAAGAAGCTGTAAATGCGCCAACGCCACTAATATGGCCATCCGCAACCGAGCAGCAACCTCTGGTGGAAAGAAACCTCCTTCCAGAGAAGAATTTGGGACAACTGCTTGTGTAGGAACAGAAGATTCCAGGGAACGTGCCTCACGAGACACTGAATCCTCAGAGGCGGACGGCTCAGCGGTCTCCAATCTCTCCCCAGAGGGAGAAAAAAGCACTCTATTACGGCATACGGAACATAAATGATTGGGCTGGATTACCCAGGCCTCCATACAATCTAAGCAGGAAACAGAATCTGAGTCAGAGAAATTCTCCTCAGAAAAATCATAACTTGACCAGACAAAATTGGACAAAAATAACTGGCACCTCACACCCCCAATGGCTGGGGCACTCACCACCGCCTATGAAAGGCACAAATTGAGCACAGCACAGTGGATGGGGAGTGCACGTAAGACCAAGGGAACCGCCAATCCCTCCAACAGATAAACACCAATATGAAAATAGTCTCCAGCACTCCAAATCTATTCAAAGGCAATTTATTCACATATATCAGCAACGTTTCGGGGTCACAGCCCCGAAACGTTGCATGAGTAAGGGGCTGTGAGTAAGAGTAAGAAGCATGAGTAAGGGGCTGTGACCCTGAAACGTTGCGGATATATGTGAATAAAATTGCTGGAGACTGGAGACTATTTTCATATTGGTGACCACCTCCTATGACCACCTCCTATGACCCAGACAAGTAGAGAAACAGGTCCTCTCCACCGCCACTCGGTCAAGATACAGAAATGGAGAATGAAAACGTGACCATGCCTGGTCACAAGGTGCAATATGTAGGCCAAAGAAAAGGGCGCCAGTCCACAAGAACTGGGTAGCTCTAAAAAAAAAAATGTACGTTCCGTAATAGCCATGAGCCCCAACATTTCTACATATAAGCAGACAGAATCACATAAAACCTGATTAAAGTCCCCCACTGCTCAATAACCCCCTCAGGAGATATTAACCCTTGATTCCATAAAGATAAAGGAGTCCCACTGAGACCCTGTATTCTATTATTTACATTACATCCACAATGAAAGTAAAATGAAACGATCTTCACGGAATCTATGCCGTGGAACAGTTACACGGTCTTTCAAGTTTGACAGATAGTAGCGTTGCTTCTGACATGGACTTGAGTGAAGAAAGCAGGCAGCGAAACTCGTCAACACTGATTGCCTGTGGAGCTGTTAATATGAGTCGGGATGGTTTCGCAGAAAGACTCCCTCTGCATCTCCGGACTAACTTTCATCCATGCTCTCACTGAGAGGCTGACAGGACTACTTAAAACTCCGTCCCATCTCGAAGAGTACTACCCTCCATAAGAGACTACTCCGTAGTCTTCCGACACTTCTCTACCAACCTCCTGTGATGAAAGGCAAAGAATGACTGGGGGATGAGGAAAGTGGGGGAGGTATTTAAGCCTTTGGTTGGGGTGTCTTTGCCTTTTCCTGGTGGCCAGGTTCTGTATTCCCAAAAATAATGAATGCAGCTGTGGACTCTCCCCGTTTTAAGAAGAAAATAGATTTAAATCACATGTTTAATACTAATTAAAGTCTCAACAAAACTGTGAATATCAGGAAGATTAGCAATATTTCTGTGAAATAAAACATAAACATCAAAGATTTGTACTTTCAAAGTATTGGCAGACAAACCTTTATCCAAACCATCCTGAAGAATCCTAGGAATTCAAAAAGAATGCCAGGAATAATCATGAGAAGAGCACCATGAAATGCAGCTTTCCAAATCTTATGTTAAATCTTTCTTGAAACAAGCTTGCAAGCCTGAATCATAGCGTTAATCACAGAGTCAGAGAAACCTCTATGATTGAGGACTAAACGTTCAATTTCCATGCCATTAAGATTAGAGATTTGATTTGGAAGGAAGAATAGACTTTGAGATAGGTCAGGTCTAAGAGGAAGAGGCCAAGGCTGACAACTGGACATTTGGACAAGGTTTGCATACCAAATCGTGTGAGGCCACGCTGGGGCTATCAGAAACACATAAGATTGTTCCATTATGATCTTTGAGATCACCCTTGGTAATAGAACCAAAGAAGGAAAAATGTATGCAGGTTGGTACTGCTTGAGCATCTAACATTTCCCCCTGAGGATCCTTGGACCTTGAGAGGTACATGGGAGGTTTCTTGTTCAGACGAGAGGCCATCAGATCTATTTCTGGAGGGCCCAACATCTGTAAAATTTGATGGAACACATCTGGATGGAGAGACCACTCCCGCGGATGTAGAGATTGACGGCTGAGATAATCCGCTTCCCAGTTGTCTACACCTGGAATATGAATCGCAGTGATTAGACAAAAATTGGATTCCGCCCAAGAAAGTATTTGAAATACTTCTTTCATAACTAGGGGACTGCAAGTCCACCCCTTGATGATTAAGATATGCCACTGAAAGAGAGGAACTGGGCTTCAAAATGCTTAGAAACGTCTTTCACTGAAGAATCAAACACATAATGCTTTACCACCTCCTACTGAGGCAAAGTTTTTAAACTGAGGTATGAGTGAGGTGGGCAGGGTATTTATACTTTTGAGATTTGGGAAACTACAGGCTACTTAAAATTTGTTCATTAAAATACTGGGAAACTGTCACGCCGCGCCGCTCTAGCCGTTGCTAGGGGCGCGGCGTCTCCTTCCTGCTCGTTGCCAGGGGCAGTGTTGGCTCAGGATGCGTGCGGCGCCGACGTCATCGTCGCACACTCCTGATGCTGCTGGGAGCTCTCTGGCGCAAATCTAGCGCCTATTTAAACCCTAAACTAACGATCTGTCACTGCCCAAGTATAGGTGTTACTCTGTGTGCTCCTGGGTGTGACAGATCGTTCTATACCATTGTTGCTGAACCTGCCTGTTTACTGACTACTCTACCTGCCTTAACCCTTTAACTGCTGGACTGATCTTTGATGCTGAACCTGCCTGTTGCTGACTACTCTGCCTCTTTGTCCCCTGAATCGCTGGATTGATTTACTGCTGCTGAACTCTACCTGTCTGACTACTCTGCCTGTTTAACCCCTAAATTGCTGGACTGATATATTGTTGCCAAACCCTGCCTGCCTTGACCATTCTAGTGGTGTGCCCTTGGACTGCTTTACTGTTGCCGAACCCTGCCTGTCTGACCATTCTAGTGGTGTGTCCTTGGACTGATCTGCCGTTGCCGCTGGGGACTGTCCTGCCTGTGGTGAGTGCCGCTCTCCTCACCTTACTAACTTTCTCTGCTCTGGGATATTCCCTATCATTCCGGCTCGATGCCGGGATAACAAGACTACTGGCCGAGTTCGGTCTGATAGAGGAGTATCCCACGAGCATTACGTTATACTTGGGCCATGCAGTCAGATGAGGTGGCAAGAGCTGTTTATCTTCAGAGACAGATGTTGGGAACCCATACCACACAGTTGCAGAATACGGATTCCAAGCTAGAAGCTATTACCGCTCAGCTCTCCTTAATAGTTGAAGCGAGGGATGCCGCTCCTGTTGCTACACCACCAGCCCCTACTCCCAGTACTGTGACTTCTTCTGCTTCTGGAAGCATACCCCGGGATACCCTTGCCTGACAAGTATGAAGGTACTACTGATTGCAGGGGCTTTCTAAACCAATGCAGGCTGCACGTCCGCAACGATCCTCACACCTTTCGGTCTCATCAGTCAAGTGTGACCTTTATCATTTCTTTGCTAAAGGACAAGGCCCTAGCCTGGGTCTCTCCTCTTTTGGAACAGAATGCTACACTCCTGCATGATGCTGATGAGTTCATATCTGCTTTGTCTTCTGTGTTTGGGACTTCTGGCCATACCTCTGCTGCAGAATATTCTCTCCTGGATCTCTGCCAGGGTAAAAAAAACTGTGGCACACTTTGCTGTCAAGTTCCGCACCTTGGCACTTGAAACCACCTGGGATGGCAGTGCTCTCAAGGCAGCCTTTAGGAGGGGTCTCCATGAACGCATCAAAGATGAACTAACTTATGATATACCTTCTTCTTTGGATGACTTTATAGCGTTTTGTATCAATCTGGAATCTCGCTTTCAGGAAAGGCAAGCCGAGAAAGACAGAACAAGGAGGGTCCTACCCCCCCGTCCTCCTATTTGCCCAGTTTCGGCAGCATCTGCTACCCCTTCAGCAGGTCTAGTTACCTCGGTAGACGAACCCATGGATCTCTCCTCCTTCAAACCCTCAGAGTCTGAAAGGCAGAGAAGAAGGAGACTGAGGCTATGTTTTTATTGTGGATGTAACACCCACCAACTAAAGGACTGTGATGTTCAGCCGGGAAAAGCCAATGCTTAGAAGATAACACTGGGGTACCTCTAAGCATGGTCTCAACTAAATCCCCTCACTCTTCTCGGATCCAGGTACCTGTTGCCCTTACCTTCCTTCAGAATACAGTCCACACTCAAGCCTTCATTGATTCAGGGGTAGCTGGAAACATCCTGAATCCCCGTTTCATGATTCAAGCTGGTTTGCCTCTTCTACAGAAAAGACATTATCTCAAAATAACTACCCTGGATGGCACCCCCCTTGGTTCGGGCCGGATTCATTTCGAGTCAGCACCCCTGACCCTGACTGTGGGAGTCCTCCACACTGAACAGTTACAGTTTAAGGTTATTCATTCCCCAGCACAGCCTGTCATCCATGGTCTTCCTTGGCTTCGGGTACACAATCCACGGTTCGATTGGACTGAGGGACAACTGGCCTCCTGGGGCACCTCCTGTTTCCACTCCTGCCTTGCTAAAGTCATTCCTCTGACCCGTATTCCCATAGCCACTATACAGACTCCTCCAAACCTTCCCTCAGTATATGCGGACTTCACTGATGTGTTTGAGAAAAAAGCAGCCGACATGCTGCCACCCCACCGTCCTTACGACTGCAAGATCAACCTCTTTCCCGGAGCCCCACTTCCCAAAGGGAGGACTTATCCACTCTCCAAGGCTGAAACCAAATCCATGGAGGAGTACATATAAGAGAACCTGGCAAAAGGTTTCATTCGTCCTTCCTCCTCTCCTGCTGGGGCCGGCTTCTTTTTATCAGTAAGAAGGATGGTGGGCTCAGACCCTGCATTGACTACAGGGCCTTGAACAACATAACCATCAAGAATCGCTATCCCATACCATTGATCACCGAACTGTATGACTCGCTCCAGGATGCCCGCTTTTTCACGAAACTGGACTTAAGTGGGGCATATAATCTGATTCGCATCTCTCCAGGCCACGAATGGAAGACTGCCTTTAACACAAGATCTGGGCATTACGAATACCTTGTAATGCCCTTTGGGCTGTGTAACGACCCTGCAGTCTTCCATGCATTTGTCAATGATGTCTTCCGTGACCTATTGTCAATGATGTCTTCCGTGACTCCTGTGCTTTCCTAGATAAACCTTTCAGCAAAGGATAACAAGAGAAGGAAGCAAATTAAATAAAAGTAAATTGGAAAATTGTTTAAAATTGTATTCTCTATCTGAATCATGAAAGAAGGATTTTGGGTTTCATGACCCCTTAAGTTTAAGTTGTGGTTGATATGTACTAACCACTTACAAGCTTGCCACAGTGAAGAAAGATGTTTCTCAAGAGCTAATGAGATAAGTGGAATTGTAAAATAAATGTATAAGAAGATGACAAGCTGAATAATCTGGAGATTAACTTTACCAACATATGCATTGTACTATCCATTAGATTACAAAAACAAAATTTATGCTTACCTGATAAATTCCTTTCTCCTGTAGTGTAGTCAGTCCACGGGTCATCCATTACTTATGGGATTATAACTCCTCCCTAACAGGAAGTGCAAGAGGATCACCCAAGCAGAGCTGCTATATAGCTCCTCCCCTCTACGTCATACCCAGTCATTCGACCGAAAACCAAACGAGAAAGGAGAAACTATAGGGTGCAGTGGTGACTGGAGTATAATTTAAAATTTAGACCTGCCATAAAAAACAGGGCGGGCCGTGGACTGACTACACTACAGGAGAAAGGAATTTATCAGGTAAGCATAAATTATGTTTTCTCCTGTTAAGTGTAGTCAGTCCACGGGTCATCCATTACTTATGGGATACCAATACCAAAGCTAAAAGTACACGGATGACGGGAGGGACAGGCAGGATCTTTACACGGAAGGAACCACTGCCTGAAGAACCTTTCTCCCAAAAACAGCCTCCGAAGAAGCAAAAGTGTCAAATTTGGAAAAAGTGTGAAGTGAAGACCAAGTCGCAGCCTTGCAAATCTGTTCAACAGAGGCCTCATTTTTAAAGGCCCAAGTGGAAGCCACAGCTCTGGTAGAATGAGCTGTAATTCTTTCAGGAGGTTGCTGTCCAGCAGTCTCATAGGCTAAACGTATTATGCTATGAAGCCAGAAGGAGAGAGAGGTAGCCGAAGCCTTTTGACCTCTCCTCTGTCCAGAATAAACGACAAACAGGGAAGAAGTTTGTCGAAAATCTTTAGTTGCCTGCAAATAAAATTTCAGGGCACGGACAACGTCCAGATTGTGCAGAAGTCGTTCCTTCTTTGAGGAAGGGTTAGGACACAATGATGGAACAACAATCTCTTGATTGATATTCCTGTTAGTGACCACCTTAGGTAAGAACCCAGGTTTAGTACGCAGAACTACCTTGTCTGAATGGAAAATCAGATAAGGAGAATCACAATGTAAGGCCGATAACTCAGAGACTCTTCGAGCCGAGGAAATAGCCATTAAAAACAGAACTTTCCAAGATAACAGCTTGATATCAATGGAATGAAGGGGTTCAAACGGAACACCCTGTAAAACGTTAAGAACTAAGTTTAAGCTCCATGGCAGAGCAACAGTTTTAAACACAGGCTTAATCCTGGCCAAAGCCTGACAAAAAGCCTGAACGTCTGGAACTTCTGACAGACGTTTGTGTAAAAGGATGGACAAAGCTGAGATCTGTCCCTTTAACGAACTAGCGGATAAACCCTTTTCTAAACCTTCTTGTAGAAAAGACAATATCCTAGGAATCCTAACCTTACTCCATGAGTAACTCTTGGATTCGCACCAATGCAAGTATTTGCGCCATATTTTATGGTAAATTTTCCTGGTAACAGGCTTCCTAGCCTGTATTAAGGTATCAATCACCGACTCCGAGAATCCACGCTTTGATAGAATCAAGCGTTCAATCTCCATGCAGTCAGCCTCAGAGAAATTAGATTTGGATGTTTGAAAGGACCCTGAACCAGAAGGTCCTGTCTCAGAGGTAGAGACCATGGTGGACAGGACGACATGTCCACTAGGTCTGCATACCAGGTCCTGCGTGGCCACGCAGGCGCTATTAGAATCACCGATGCTCTCTCCTGTTTGATCCTGGCAATCAATCGAGGAAGCATCGGGAAGGGTGGAAACACATAAGCCATGTTGAAGGCCCAAGGTGCTGTCAGAGCATCTATCAGAAACGCTCCCGGGTCCCTGGACCTGGATCCGTAACAAGGAAGTTTGGCGTTCTGGCGAGACGCCATGAGATCCAGATCTGGTTTGCCCCAACGCCGAAGTATTTGGGCAAAGACCTCCGGATGAAGTTCCCACTCCCCCGGATGAAAAGTCTGGCGACTTAGAAAATCCGCCTCCCAGTTCTCCACGCCTGGGATGTGGATCGCTGATAGGTGGCAAGAGTGAGACTCTGCCCAGTGAATTATCTTTGAGACTTCCATCATCGCTAGGGAACTCCTTGTCCCTCCCTGATGGTTGATGTAAGCCACAGTCGTGATGTTGTCCGACTGAAACCTGATGAACCTCAGAGTTGCTAACTGAGGCCAAGCCAGAAGGGCATTGAAAACTGCTCTTAATTCCAGAATGTTTATGGGAAGGAGACTCTCCTCCTGAGTCCATGATCCCTGAGTCTTCAGGGAATTCCAGACAGCGCCCCAACCTAGCAGGCTGGCGTCTGTTGTTACAATCGTCCAATCTGGCCTGCTGAAGGGCATCCCCTTGGACAGATGTGGCCGAGAGAGCCACCATAGAAGAGAATTTCTGGTCTCTTGATCCAGATTCAGCATAGGGGACAAATCTGAGTAATCCTCATTCCACTGACTTAGCATGCACAATTGCAGTGGTCTGAGATGCAGGCGTGCAAAGGGTACTATGTCCATTACCGCTACCATTAAGCCGATTACCTCCATGCATTGAGCCACTGACGGGTGTGGAATGGAATGAAGGACACGGCAAGCATTTAGAAGTTTTGTTAACCTGTCCTCTGTCAGGTAAATTTTCATTTCTACAGAATCTATAAGAGTCCCTAAGAAGGGAACTCTTGTGAGTGGCAATAGAGAACTCTTTTCTTCGTTCACTTTCCACCCATGTGACCTTAGAAATGCCAGTACTAACTCTGTATGAGACTTGGCAGTTTGGAAACTTGACGCTTGTATCAGAATGTCGTCTAGGTACGGAGCTACCGATATTCCTCGCGGTCTTAGTACCGCCAGAAGAGAACCCAGAACCTTTGTAAAGATTCTTGGAGCAGTAGCTAGCCCGAAGGGAAGAGCTACAAACTGGTAATGCCTGTCTAGGAAGGCAAACCTTAGGTACCGGTAATGATCTTTGTGAATCGGTATGTGAAGGTAGGCATCCTTTAAATCCACTGTGGTCATGTACTGACCCTTTTGGATCATGGGTAAGATTGTCCGAATAGTTTCCATTTTGAACGATGGAACTCTTAGGAATTTGTTTAGGATCTTTAAGTCCAAGATTGGTCTGAAGGTTCCTTCTTTTTTGGGAACCACAAACAGATTTGAGTAAAACCCTTGTCCGTGTTCCGACCGCGGAACCGGGTGGATCACTCCCATTAGTAAAAGATCTTGTACACAGCGCAGAAACGCCTCTTTCTTTATCTGGTTTGCTGACAACCTTGAAAGATGAAATCTCCCTTTTGGAGGAGAAGCTTTGAAGTCCAGAAGATATCCCTGAGATATGATCTCTAACGCCCAGGGATCCTGGACATCTCTTGCCCAAGCCTGGGCGAAGAGAGAAAGTCTGCCCCCTACTAGATCCGTTTCCGGATTGGGGGCCCTCACTTCATGCTGTCTTAGGGGCAGCAGCAGGTTTTCTGGCCTGCTTGCCCTTGTTCCAGGTCTGATTAGGTTTCCAGCCATGTCTGTAGCGAGCAACAGTTCCTTCCTGTTTTGGAGCGGAGGAAGTTGATGCTGCTCCTGCCTTGAAGTTACGAAAGGCACGAAAATTAGACTGTCTAGCCCTTGGTTTGGCTCTGTCTTGAGGCAGGGCATGGCCCTTACCTCCAGTAATGTCAGCGATAATTTCTTTCAAACCGGGCCCGAATAATGTCTGCCCTTTGAAAGGTATGTTAAGCAATTTAGATTTAGAAGTCACATCGGCTGACCAGGATTTTAGCCACAGCGCTCTGCGCGCCTGAATGGCGAATCCGGAATTCTTAGCCGTAAGCTTAGTTAAATGTACTACGGCATCAGAAATAAATGAATTAGCTAGCTTAAGGACTCTAAGCTTGTCTATAATTTCATCCAATGGAACTGAGCTAATGGTCTCTTCTAGAGACTCAAACCAGAATGCCGCCGCAGCCGTGACAGGCGCAATGCATGCGAGGGGTTGTAATATAAAACCTTGTTGAGTAAACATTTTCTTAAGGTAACCCTCTAACTTTTTATCCATTGGATCTGAAAAGGCACAGCTATCCTCCACCGGGATAGTGGTACGCTTAGCCAGAGTAGAAACTGCTCCCTCCACCTTAGGGACCGTCTGCCATAAGTCCAGTGTGGTAGCGTCTATTGGAAACATTTTTCTAAATATAGGAGGGGGGGAAAAGGGTACACCGGGCCTACCCCACTCCTTGGTAATAATCTCTGTAAGCCTCTTAGGTATAGGAAAAACGTCAGTACACGCCGGTACCGCATAGTATCTATCCAGCCTACATAATTTCTCTGGGATTGCAACCGTGTTACAATCATTCAGAGCCGCTAATACCTCCCCTAATAATACACGGAGGTTCTCAAGCTTAAATTTAAAATTTGAAATGTCTGAGTCCAGTTTATTTGGATCAGATCCGTCACCCACAGAATGAAGCTCTCCGTCTTCATGCCCATTGTGACGCAGTATCAGACATGGCTCTAACATTATCAGCGTACTCTGTTCTCACCCCAGAGTGGTCGCGTTTACCTCTAAGTTCTGGCAATTTAGATAAAACTTCAGTCATAACATTAGCCATGTCTTGTAAAGTGATTTGTAATGGCCGCCCTGATGAACTTGGCGCCACAATATCACGCACCTTCTGAGCGGGAGATGCAGGTACTGACACGTGAGGAGAGTTAGTCGGCATAACTTTCCCCTCATTGTCTGGTGAAATTTTCTTGACATGTACAGATTGGCTTTTATTTAAAGTAGCATCAATGCAATTAGTACACAAATTTCTATTGGGCTCCACATTGGCCTTTGAACATATTGCACAAAGAGATTCCTCTGTGTCAGACATGTTTAAACAAACTAGCAATTAGCCTAGCAAGCTTGGAAAATACTTTTCAAATAAATTTACAAGCAATATAAAAAACGTTACTGTGCCTTTAAGAAGCACACAAAACTGTCACAGTTGAAATAACAATGAACCGGATTAGTTATAGAAACCAAATTTTCACAGTAAATGCATTAAGTTAGCAAAGGATTGCACCCACTAGCAAATGGATGATTAACCCCTTAATACCAAAAAACGGATAACAATTGAAAATATAAACGTTTTTATCACAGTCAAAGCACAGTCTCACAGGTCTGCTGTGAGTGATTACCTCCCTCAAAACTAGTTTTGGAGACCCCTGAGCTCTGTAGAGACGTCCTGGATCATGCAGGGAGAAAAAGGCAGACTGTGACTGAATTTCTACTGCCCAATAAAGCGCCAAAATAGGCCCCTCCCACTCATAATACAACAGTGGGGAAGCTCAGTAAACTGATTTAATTCATAACAAACGACAGCCATGTGGAAAATAACGCCCATAAAATTTTTCACCAAGTACCTCAGAGAAATAAACGATTAACATGCCAGTAAACGTTTTAAATATAAATTATGAAATGTTATTAAAAAGCCTGCTGCTAGCCGCTCTCACTGCAGAATAGGCTAAAAATTATATGTATACAGTATTTTCTTAGTGAAGTGCCATTCCCCAGAAATACTTCAGTGTAAACATACATACATATCAGCCTGATACCAGTTGCTACTACTGCATTTAAGGCTGTACTTACATTACATCGGTATTAGCAGTATTTTCTCAGTCAATTCCATTCCTTAGAAAATAATATACTGCAACATACCTCCTTGCAGGTGAACCTGCCCGCTGTCCCCTGTTCTGAAGTTACCTTGCTCCTCAGAATGGCCGAGAACAGCAAATGGATCTTAGTTACGTCCGCTAAGATCATACACAAACTCAGGTAGATTCTTCTTCTAATGCTGCCTGAGAAAAAACAACACACTCCGGTGCCGTTTAAAATAACAAACTTTTGATTGAAGAAATAAAAACTAAGTTTAACAACCACAGTCCTCTCACACGTCCTATCTATTAGTTAGGTGCAAGAGAATGACTGGGTATGACGTAGAGGGGAGGAGCTATATAGCAGCTCTGCTTGGGTGATCCTCTTGCACTTCCTGTTAGGGAGGAGTTATAATCCCATAAGTAATGGATGACCCGTGGACTGACTACACTTAACAGGAGAAATGTATGCTTACCTGATAAAAAATAAATAAATCCTGGCATGGAGAGTCAACGTATTCTTTTATTATTGTTAGGAATTCAACATCTGGCCACCAGGAGGAGGCAAAGACAACCCAGCAAAAACGCAAGTATCACTCCCACTTCCCATACTCCACCAGTCATTCAGCCGAGGAAATAAGGAAGAGTAGGAGAAACACTAGGGTTATAGAGGTGCCAGAAGATTAGGAAAAAATGCCGCCTTAAAAATAACAGGGAGGGTTTGTGGACTCTCCATGTCAGGAAAGAAAGGAATTTATCAGGTAAGCATACATTTTGTTTTCTTTCCAATAGCATGGAGAGTCCACAAATTCATTCATTACTGTTGGGAACCCAATACCCAAGCAAGAGAGGACACACAGAGAATGAACAGGGAGGGAAAATAAGGCAGGCTGAAGGTACCATCGCTTGAAGCACACTTCTCCTAAAGGAAGCCTCAGCTGAGGTAAAAACATCAAAACTTGTAAAAATTATGAAGAGGTATGCAAGGAGGACCAGGTAGCCGCCTTACAGATCTGCTCCATAGAAGCTTTGTTCTTAAAAGCCTAAGAAGAGGACCCATCCCCTGAAAAGGGAGCCTTAATCCTCTCAGGAGGCTGTTGACCAGCTTCCACATAAGCCAAACGAATGACACTCCTCAACCAAAAGGAAAGAAGTTTAGACCCTTACGCTCACCAGCATACACAACAAACAAAGAAGTAGAATGCCTAGAATCCTTGGAATCATGGAGATAGATTTCAAAGCGTGCACCACATCCAGGTTGAGTAACAAACATTCCTTTTGAGATGGATTAGGACAAAAAGTAAGGAACTACAATCTCCTGATAGATATTGCAGTCAGAGACCATCTTGGGAAGAAAACCCAAAATCAGTACGTAGGACAGGCTTATCCGCATGAAAAACCATATAAGGGGAGGCAGATAATTCTGAAACTCTACATGCAGAAGAAATAGCCAACAAAAACAAAAACTTTCCAAGAGAAAAGTTTAATATGAAAAGAACAAAATTAAGGCTCCAAGGAGGAGCAACAAGTCGAAACAGAGGCCTGATTCAAACCAGGGTCTGAACAAAGGACTGAACGTCCGGAAGATTAGCTAGCAAAGACAGAAAGGGCAGAAATCTGATCCTTGAGAAAACTAGCAGACAAATCTTTCTCCAAAACCTCTGAGGAACTCTCACTTTGTGCCAAGGGAAACCTTGAGTCTTGCACCAGACTAGTTAGAGGTGCCACACCTGTGATACAGCCGACGAGAAACCAGCTTATGAGCCTGAATCAGAGTATCAATGACTTTATCAGAAAAACCTGTTTTAGATCTCCATGCAGTCAGCCTCAGAGAATCTAGATTAAGATGACCTCCACAAAGACATATTCACCAGATCTGCAAACCAAGACTTGCGAGGCCAGCTGGTACAATTAGGATCACAAAGGTCTGCTCCAGATTTATGTGGGTTATAACCCTGGGAAGAATAGCAAACGGAGGGAACGGATAAAACTGTCTGAGGATCTCTCAGTCTCGACCCTTATCTGGGCAGTTTGGTATTGATACAAGATGCCATGACTATCTCCGGATCCCCCACCTGAGAGATGTCAGAACACTTCTGAGAGAAGGGACTACTCCCCGGGATGGAAGAACTGTCTGGTCAGGAAATTCGCTTCCCATATTTTCCACCCTGGAAGAGAGAGTGCACAGTGAAAAATGCGGCCATATGCCGCAAGCATCAATATAAGGCCCTAAGTCACGCAGCCGTTTGCTGTGAACATCAATATACGGGCCAAAGATTAATATAAGACCCTAAGACACGGCTGTATGCAGCGAGAATCAATATTGTAGGCTCCAAATTCTGTGTAGTAAAGTGGAAGGAGCTAAACTGTACCAACTATACTCAAAGTACAAAGTTTGCAATAAAATAAAGAGAACCCTCCACAGGATCCTGTTATAAGATCAAAGTCCCCCATGTTGAGATCAGGAGCTCTGGTGTCAAAATGAACAATACCAAAGAATCCTGAGAAAGGTACATATCTGCTCTTTATAAAAGAATATCCCCTAAGGAGATAATTAAGTCCCCAGAACCTTCTGAGTGGTAAATAAGGTACCACATGAGCACCTTAAAATTTGTCCCATCCAAGGACTGTGCCTCCTTCATAAAACAAAAGAAATGGACTTACCTGGCAGGGTCACTGCTGTGGAGCAGACACAGCCTTCCATGTCTCATAGCTTCATCCAGACTTCTGACAGGGACCTGAGGTAGAAAGGAAAGCAGTGTAAGCTTAACACTGGTTGCCAGATGGGGGTGTTAGCACAGATTGCTGGAAAGAGGACAGAGAAGTTCCCTGCGACTTCCAGCAGCTAACAGTCACCAATACCCGTACTAAGAGGTTTACACGGACATAGCATTAACCCCCAGTCCTATCTTGAAGGGAAGCTACCCATTAAAGGACTCAATTTTCTTCAGAGCACTATCTTCACCTCCTCCTAGTTACAGAGGAAAACAATGACTGGAAGAGTATGGGAAGTGGGAGGGCTACTTGGGCTTTTGCTGGGTTGTCTTTGCCTCCTCTTGGTGGCCAGGTATTTAATTCCCAACAGTAATGAATGAATTTGTTGACTCTCCATGCCATTGGAAAGGAAAGAACTCTATGTCAAAGATTATCTTGTACCCCCTCTAAGGGATTTGTAATATTGTATGATATGTTGTCGGAATTTAATGTCATCTATATAAATAAAGAATAATAAAAAAAAAAGAATATCAGGCTAAGTTACTGTCAGCAGGTCCTACCATAAGCAATTGCACCTAAAAATAATTGATCTGCATGATGACACTGCTGGTTGTACAACAGGTGAAATAGAGCTGTTATGACATTAAAGAATCCCCATTGTGGTGATTGTAAACAACAATGTCTTCTGTGATATCAGGCCATAACAAGCCACTTTGTGGGTTAATAGCAGTGAAGGTTCTGAGGGTTAACAGTGTTTGATTGTCTAAAGATTAGGGGTTAATAACACTGGGGGAGTCTTGAACAAGTATGTTGTCTGGCTATAGAATAATATATCAGCCAAGTCTACACACCTTAAACATATTAACATCTTGATTGCTCGATAAGTATCAACTTTGTTGTGTAAAAGTAGGGACATAGAAACATAGATTTTGACAACAGAAAAGAACTATAGGCCTGCCCAATATTTCCTTAAAGGGACAGCAAACACCAGAATTGTTGCTGTTTAAAAAGGTAGATAATCCCTTTATTACCCATTCCCCAGTTTTGAATAACCAACACAGTTATAATAATATACATTTTACCTCTGTGATTACCTTGTATCTATGCTTCTGCAAACTGCCCCCTTATTTCAGTTCTTTTGACAGACTTGCATTTTTAGCCAATCAGTGCTGACTCCTAGGAGCTTCACGTGCCTGAGCTCAATGTTATCTATGTGAAACACATGAACTAATGCCCTCTAGTGGTGAAAAACTGTCAAAATGCTTTCAGATTAGAGGCAGCCTTCAAGGTCTAAGAAATTAGCATATGAACCGCCTAGGTTTAGCTTTTAACTAAGAATACCAAGACAACAAAGCAAAATTGGTAATAAAAGTAAATTGGAAAGTTGTTTAAAATTACATGCCCTATTTAAATCATGATTTTTTTTTTTTTTAACTTGACTGTCCCTTTAAAGTATAAACTTATATAGATAGTCTTCAACATATATTTATGAGAGCTTGCACAAATCAAGCAATCGCTGAGCAGTAGGTAGGAAGGTCATGATTCTGAATTACATATAATGAACTACAGACTCTCTGATGGCGATGGAAAAACTACAATATTTAAATAAAAGTTTCATTACAGGAAAAGGAGGCAATGCAAATAAAACAAATGAAAGTGCAATGCAAAGTACTCTGCATAATTAAAACTTTATTTATTGACTTTAATGTCCATCCAGTTTATCAATGGGGCCACTGAGTTGCAGCAAATCAGCACGGAACCCCATGGTTCCCTAAAATTATGCTAATTACATAAGGCTATATTTACTAATTATATGTGAAAAATAAAAGGGAATACTGCATTGGTACCAAGGGTGTTCACAGGCTGTTCAAACTACTTTGTTTACAGCATCATCTGAAAACCAGTACACAAGGCATGTAAGTTACCTCTTCAATGCTATTTCCCCCTCTCTCTGCAAGTTGTAATCCATCTGCATCCGGGCTTAACTGCATATTGTCATGTCGCCACTGATGCTTGGTGGACCTGAGCAGGCTCTGCCGGCGGCGCATTGAGTGGGTTTGTTGCTGCAAGAAATCCTTTGCACTTTGTATGGAGGCACCTTGAGATGAGATGTAATGCCGCACACTAGGGAAAGAGGGGTCAAATAGAAATGAAGGGAGAATATTTTGAAAATAAAAAACCTAAACAAGCAAAAACATAATTTATGCTTATCTGATAAAATCATTTCTCTCATTGTGGTAAGAGTCCATGATCCATTATTCCTGGGAATTACTCTTCCTGGCCACTAGGAGGAGGCAAAGATTCCAAAACCCCAAGAGATCTATAAAACTCCTATCACCTGATGTGAAAACAAACAAACAGAATAGCATCCGATGCGGCAATCATTAGGCCTAGCATTTCCATACAAAGGATACAGAACAGAAGATTTGAACAAGCTAAAATCATCTTCAACCTTCTTTGTTTAGTCAGAGAGCGTCTCATAGAAACTGAGTCTATCTGGACACCCAGAAAAGTGACTCTTAACTGGGGAATAAGAAAATGCTTTAAAAAACATAATTTATGTAAGAACTTACCTGATAAATTAATTTATTTCATATTGGCAAGAGTCCATGAGCTAGTGACGTATGGGATATACATTCCTACCAGGAGGGGCAAAGTTTCCCAAACCTCAAAATGCCTATAAATACACCCCCCACCACACGCACAATTCAGTTTAACGAATAGCCAAGAAGTGAGGTGATAAGAAAGGAGCGAAAGCATCAACAAGGAATTGGAATAATTGTGCTTTATACAAAAAAATCCTAACCACCACAAAAAGGGTGGGCCTCATGTACTCTTGCCAATATGAAAAAAATGAATTTATCAGGTAAGTTCTTACATAAATTATGTTTTCTTTCATGTAATTAGCAAGAGTCCATGAGCTAGTGACGTATGGGATAGCAAATACCCAAGATGTGGAACTCCACGCAAGAGTCACTAGAGAGGGAGGGATAAAAAATAAAGACAGCCAATTCCGCTGAAAAAAAGAATACACAACCCAAATCAAAAAGTTTTAATCTTATAATGAAAAAAACTGAAATTATAAGCAGAAGAATCAAACTGAAACCGCTGAATGAAAGAGCTTTTCTACCAAAAACTGCTTTTGAAGAAGAAAAAACATCAAAATGGTAGAATTTAGTAAATGTATGCAAAGAAGACCAAGTTGCTGCTTTGCAAATCTGATTAACAGAAGATTTATTCTTAAAAGCCCAGGAAGTAGAAACTGACCTAGTAGAATGAGCCGTAATCCTCTGAGGCGGGGATTTACCCGACTCCACATAAGCATGATGAATCAAAAGCTTTAACCAGGAAGCCAAAGAAATAGCAGAAGCTTTCTGACCTTTCCTAGGACCGGAAAAGATAACAAATAGACTAGAAGTCTTTCTGAAATCTTTAGTAGCTTCAACATAATATTTCAAAGATCTTATCACATCCAAAGAATGCAAAGATTTTTCCAAAGAATTCTTAGGATTAGGACACAACGAAGGGACAACAATTTCTCTACTAATGTTGTTGGAATTCACAACCTTAGGTAAAAATTTAAATGAAGTCCGCAAAATAGCCTTATCCTGATGAAAAATCAGAAAAGGAGACTCAAAAGAAAGAGCAGATAATTCAGAAACTCTTCTAGCAGAAGAGATAGCCAAAAGAAACAATACTTTCCAAGAAAGTAACTTAATATCCGAAGAATGCATAGGCTCAAACTGAGGAGCCTGTAAAGCTCTCAAAACCAAATTAAGACTCCAATGAGGAGAGATTGACTTAATGACAGGCTTGATGCGAAACAAAGCCTGTACAAAACAACGAATGTCAGGAAGATTAGCAATTTTTCTGTGAAAAAGAACAGAAAGAGGAGAGATTTGTCCTTTCAAGGAATTTGCAGACAAACCCTTATCCAAACCATCCTGAAGAAACTGTAAAATTCTAGGAATTCTAAAAGAATGCCAAGAGAACTTATGAGAGGAACACCATGAAATGTAAGTCTTCCAAACTCGGTAATAAATCTTTCTAGACACAGATTTACGAGCCTGCAACATAGTATTGATCACTGAGTCAGAGAAACCTCTATGACTAAGCACTAAGCGTTCAATCTCCATACCTTCAAATTTAATGATTTGAGATCCTGATGGAAAAACGGACCTTGAGATAGAAGGTCTGGCCTTAACGGAAGTGGCCAAGGTTGCCAACTGGACATCCGAACAAGATCCGCATACCAAAACCTGTGTGGCCATGCTGGAGCCACCAGCAGTACAAACGAACGTTCCATTATGATTTTGGAAATCACTCTTGGAAGAAGAACTAAAGGCGGAAAGATATAAGCAGGTTGATAATTCCAAGGAAGTGACAACGCATCCACTGCTTCCGCCTGAGGATCCCTGGATCTGGACAGATACCTGGGAAGTTTCCTGTTTAGATGAAAAGCCATCAAATCTATTTCTGGAAGATCTGAACAATCTGAAGAAACACATCTGGGTGAAGAGACCATTCTCCCGGATGTAAAGTCTGGCGACTGAGATAATCCGCTTCCCAATTGTCTATACCTGGGATATGAACCGCAGAGATTAGACAGGAGCTGGATTCCGCCTATGCAAGTATCCGAGATACTTCTTGCATAGCTTGAGGACTGCGAGTACCACCTTGATGATTGACATACGCCACGGTTGTGACATTGTCTGTCTGAAAACAAATAAATGATTCTCTCTTCAGAAGAGGCCAGAACTGAAGAGCTCTGAAAATCGCACGGAGTTCCAAAATATTGATTGGTAATCTCGCCTCTTGAGATTTCCAAACCCGCTGCGCTGTCAGAGATCCCCAGACAGCTCCCCAACCTGAAAGACTCGCATCTGTTGAAATCACAGTCCAGGTTGGATGAAGAAAAGAGGCCCCTAGAACTAGGCGATGGTGATCTAACCACCAAGTCAGAGATAGTCGAGTATTGGGATTTAAGGAGATCAATTGTGATATTTTTGTATAATCCCTGCACCAAAGGTTCAGCATACAAAGCTGAAGAGGTCTCATGTGAAAACAAGCAAAGGGGATCGCGTCTGATGCTGCAGTCATGAGACCTAAAACTTCCATGCACATAGCTACTGAAGGGAATGATTGAGACTGAAGGTTCCGACAAGCTGAAACCAATTTCAGACGTCTTTTGTCTGTTAGAGATAAAGTCATGGATACTGAATCTATTTGGAATTCTAAAAAGGTTACCCTTGTCTGAGGAATCAAGGAACTCTTTGGTAAATTGATCCTCCAACCATGTTCCTGAAGAAACAACACAAGTTGATTCGTGTGAGATTCTGCTGAATGTAAAGACTGAGCAAGTACCAAGATATCGTCCAAATAAGGAAACACCGCAATACCCCGCTCTCTGATTACAGAGAGAAGGGCACCGAGAACCTTTGGGAAGATCCTTGGAGCTGTTGCTAGGCCAAAAGGAAGAGCAACAAATTGGTAATGCTTGTCTAGAAAAGAGAATCTCAGGAACTGATAGTGATCTGGATGAATTTGAATATGAAGATAAGCATCCTGTAAGTCTATTGTGGACATATAATGTGTAATGCTCTAACTTACTGCCCCTTTAAGTATGGCCCTCCTCCTTCAGCCTATTTAAGCCAGCACTTCCTCTAACACTCTGCTTAGGTATCTTCAATTGCAGAGAGTTTCCTTCCTGTGCAACTTACTGAAGCCAATCAACTACAGACTGCTGTTGCTCCTCAGTCTGTATCAGCTGCTAACTTACAGGAGCTGCAGCCTTTTTCACTGCTTCTGGATTCACTTTCAGTTTCTCTATAACAGCAGGACACTCCACACTGAAGCTGCATTGTTCCTCTCCTGCTGTCTGGAAAAGCCTTTAACCTTAACTACTGAATTACTGCTGGCAATCACTGCTCTTATGATCTCCTATACAGGACTGCATTCCTTCCATAAGATAAGTTGTTTCCCTTACAATCTATGCTTATGTGTGCTGCTCATTAACTCTCACAAAGTCTGTGCTTGCTATATGTAATACAACAAATCTTACTAGTTCTTTTTGCTAACAGCTCACATACTAATCATCAACTTGTTATAACCTGTTGCTTAAATGGACTGCAATTAACTAACTTTGTCACTAACTGTTATTGATGAACTACTAATCTAAAACAGAGATTGTTTGTTTATTTTTCCATTAATCTCAAGGCAGCCCCTGTGTTCAGATAATGTTTTCACATCTACCCACAACATTAGTATCAGCTGCTAGCCAGCTAACCCTTAATTAACCAGCTATTGCTAGCAGTCTTGCCTGTTCTCTCAGACTCAGACTGCTACTGATAGTTAAATCAATTTGCAGTTTCCTATGGTGTGGTCTCTTGTCAATGATTCCACTCTAACAACAACTGCTAACAAACTCTGATATGACATAATGCCCTTGCAGAACAAAAGGCAGAATAGTCACCATTTTGAATGTTGGTATTCTTACATAACGATTCAAAATTTTTAGATCCAGAACGGGTCTGAAAGAATTCTCTTTCTTTGGTACAATGAACAGATTTGAATAAAACCCCAGACCCCGTTCCCGATATGGAACTGGCACAATTACCCCAGATGACTCCAGGTCTGAAACACATTTCAGAAAAGCCTGAGCCTTTACTGGGTTCACTAGAATGCGTGAGAGAAAGAACCTTCTCACAGGCGGTCTTACCTTGAAACTTATTCTGTACCCTTGAGAAACAATGTTCTGAATCCAATGATTTTGGACTGAATTGATCCAAACATCTTTGAAAAGCCGTTCCATTAGGGGAAGGGCCAGGCTTCTGTTCCTTATTCTGACAAAAGGAACGAAAACGGTTAGCAGCCCTAAATTTACCCTTAGATTTTTTATCCTGAGGCAAAAAAGCTCCCTTCCCCCCAGTGACAGTCGAAATTATAGAATCCAACTGAGAACCAAATAATTTATTACCTTGGAAAGAAAGAGATAGCAACGTTGACTTACAAGTCATATCTGCATTCCAAGATTTAAGCCATAAAGCTCTTCTAGCTAAAATAGCTAAAGACATATACCTGACATCAATTCTAATGATATCAAAAATGGCATCACAAATGAAATTATTAGCATGTTGAAGAGGCTTAACAATGCTATATACATTATGATCTGGTACTTGTTGCGCTAAAGCCTCCAACCAAAAAGTTGAAGCTGCAGCAACATCAGCCAAAGAAATAGCAGGCCTAAGAAGATTACCTGAACATAAATAAGCCTTCCTTAGAAAAGATTCAAGCTTCCTATCTAAAGGATCTTTAAAAGAAGTACTATCTGCCGTAGGAATAGTAGTACGTTTAGCAAGAGTAGAGATAGCCCCATCAACTTTGGGGATTTTTTTCCCAAAACTCCAATCTATCAGCCGGCAAAGGGTACAGTCTCTTAACCTTAAAGAAGGAGTAAATGAAGTACCCAAACTATTCCATTCCCTAGAAATTACATCTGAAATAGCATCAGGAACTGGAAAAACCTCTGGAAAAAACGAATTTAAACGTTTACTGGTTTTAATATCAAGAGGACTAGACTCCTCCATATCTAATGCAATCAACACCTCTTTAAGTAAAGAACGAATAAACTCCATCTTAAATAAATATGAAGATTTGTCAGTGTCAATATCTGAGGCAGAATCTTCTGAACCAGACTCCTCATCAGAAATAGATAAATCAGAATGTTGGTGGTCATTTAAAAATGCATCTAATTTATGAGAAGTTTTAAAAGACCTTTTACGTTTATTAGTAGGTGATATAACAGACAGGGCCTTCTGAATAGAATTAGAAACAAATTCTCTTACATTAACAGGAATATCCTGAACATTAGATGTTGAAGGAACAACAACAGGTAATGGACTACTATTAATGGAAATATTGTCTGCTTTTGAAAGTTTATTATGACAACTAACACAAACTACAGCCGGAGGAACAGTTACCACAAGTTTACAACAAATGCACTTAGCTTTGGTAGAACCGACATCAGGCAGCAGCATTCCAGAAGTAGATTCTGATACAGGGTCAGATTGCGACATCTTGCAATATGTAATAGAAAAAACAACATATAAAGCAAAATTATCAAATTCCTTAAATGACAGTTTCAGGAATGGGAAAAAATGCAAACAGAATAAGCCTCTGGAAACCAGAAGCAAAAAGAAACAAAGACTTAAATAATGTAAAAAAAACTGGCGCCAAGTATGACGCCCACAACTGACAAAATATTTTTTGGCGCCAAAAACGTCTGCAACAAACATGAGCGTCATAGATGACGCAACTATGTGAAAACTCTCGGCGTCAACTACGACGCCGGAAATGACGTCAATAACGTCAACAAACGTAATTTTCGCGCCAAAAAGTCTCGCGCCAAAAATGACGCAATAAATCCAAGCATTTTTTGCACCCGCGAGCCTAACAGCCCGCAATTTAGAAAGAAAAGTCAAATTGAAAAAAAATTTCAGGTAAGAAATTTTTTTATTCATATGCATTTCCCAAAAATGAAAACTGACAGTCTGTAAGGAAATATACTGATTAACCTGAATCATGGCAAATATAAGTATAAAATATATATTTAGAACTTTACATATAAAGTGCCAAACCATAGCTGAGAGTGTCAAATAAAATAAGACATACTTACCAAAAGACACTCATCTACATATAGTAGATAGCCAAACCAGTACTGAAACAAGAATCAGCAGAGGTAATGGTATATAAGAGTATATCGTCGATCTGAAAAGGGAGGTAGGAGAAGAATCTCTACGACCGATAACAGAGAACCTACGAAATAGATCCCCAATAGGATGACCATAGCATTCAATAAGCAATACTCCCTTCTCATCCCTCTGTTATTCACTGCACTCTGAGAGGAAAACCGGGCTTCAGCATGCTGGGAAGCGCATATTAACGTAGAAATCTAGCACAAACTTACTTCACCACCTCCATAGGAGGCAAAGTTTGTAAAACTGAATTGTGGGTGTGGTGGGGGGTGTATTTATAGGCATTTTGAGGTTTGGGAAACTTTGCCCCTCCTGGTAGGAATGTATATCCCATACGTCACTAGCTCATGGACTCTTGCCAATTACATGAAAGAAAATGTATTCTCCAACCATGGTGCTGAAGAAACAAGAAAAGTCTGTTGGTGTGAGATACTGCTAAATGAAAAGATGGAGCCTGTACCAAGATATCGTCCAGGTAAGGAAACACTGAAATACCCTGGGCTCTTGTCACAGACAAGAGAGAACACACAGGACAAATATATCTATAAATAGATTCAATTTAAGATACATTATAGTCTAAAGGTTATTCATCCTGAAATATTGATTAGTTTTTAATTATAAAGCAAGATGCTATATATTCATGGTTGTCAAGTTTATTTCTTTGGTAAATTATTCCACTAATCTATTTCACAATGTAATGCTCAAAAGGTTTCTGTCAGAATATTTTGGGCAATTTATCTATCGTGAAGATATTATCACATAATTGGTTTTGTAGTTCCCAAAACTGTGAATTTTGTCTGTAGAAATAACATGCCCCTTCTTCACAGAAAAAATGTTATAAAATAAAACAGAGATGAGAAATAGACCTTAAACGGACATAATCATGAAAGAAAACTTTTGGGTTTCAGATATAGCATGCTATTTTCAGGTTTCAGATTTACTTTTATTATCAAATTAGCTTTGCTTTCATCATATCCTTTGCTGAATTAGATCAATGCTCTACTGGGGCCTAGCTGAACACATTGGGTGAGACAGTGACAATCAAATTAGATAAGAGAAGTAATTTGGAAAATTGTAAAAAATTGCATGATCTTTCTGAATCATGAAAGTTTAATTTTGACTTTACTGTCCCTTTAATGTCATTGCTACCCTGCAAATGTACACATAATTAACCCATAGTAAGTTTTACTAAGCTGAATGAATAGAAGATTGTTTGGAGTGGAATAGATCTGCACATGGACCTAAGGTAGGGGCAACCATTAAAACATGTTATTGTTTTAGCTTAAAGGGACACTGAACCCAATTTTTTTCTTTTGTAATTCAGAAAGAGCATGCAATTTTAAGCAACTTTCTAATTTACTCCTATTATCAATTTTTCTTCGTTCTCTTGCTATCATTATTTGAAAAAGAAGGCAAGTTTTTTTTTGGTTTCAGTACTCTGGACAGCACTTTTTTATTGGTGGATGAATTTATCCACCAATCAGCAAGGACAACCCAGGTTGTTCACCAAAAATGGGCCGGCATCTAAACTTACATTCTTGAATTTCAAATAAAGATACCAAGGGAATAAAGAAAATTTGATAATAGGAGTAAATTAGAAAGTTTCTTAAAATTTCATGCTCAATCTGAATCATGAAAGAAAAATTTTGGGTACAGTGTCCCTTTAATAAAACTATTTAAATTGTTATTATTAAAGTAATCATTTGACTATTTCCAATAAAATACAGCTGAAAAGTTGATCAAATATGAATGATTAACCTATAAACTGGAGATAGTTCACCTCCCAATTATTTCTATTCATTTCAATGATCTATCTATGCATATCTAATGATATATAACCAAAATCAGTAATGGTCTGATATAACTTGAAAAATAATCTGAAAAACAAAATTTATGCTTACCTGATAAATGTATTTCTTTCTTGACACGGTGAGTCCACGGATCATCTAATTACTATTGGTAATATCACTACTGCCCAGGAGGAAGCGGCAAAGAGCACCCCAGAAAAGCTGTTAAATATCAACCCCCTTCCCTCCAACCCCAGTCATTCGACCGAAGCAAGTAGAGAAAGGAAGCAACAAGGTGCAGAAGTGTCTGAAGTTTATAACAAAAAACCCTGTCTGTGGACTCACTGTGTCAAGAAATAAATACATTTATCAGGTAAGCATAAATTTTGTTTTCTTTCTAATGACACGGTGAGTGCACGGATCATCTAATTACTATTGGGAATCAATAACCAAGCTAGAGGACATAGATGATAGGGAGGGACAACACAGGGAACCTAAACGGAAGGCACCACTGCTTGAAGAACCTTTCTCCCAAAAGAAGTCTCAGCCGAGGCAAAAGTATCAAATTTATAGAATTTAGAAAAAGTGTGAAGAGAGGACCAAGTTGCAGCCTTGCAAATCTGTTCAACAAGCTTTATTTTTGAATGCCCAGGAAGAGGAAACAGTCCTTGTAGAATGAGCCGTAACTCTCTCAGGAGGCTGCTATCCAGCAGTTTCATAGGCCAAGCGAATGATACTCTTCAGCAACAAAGAAAGAGAAATAGCCGTAGCTTTCTGCCCCTTACATTTTCCAGAGAAAACCACAAACCGAGCAGAAGACTGACGAAAATCTTTAGTCGCCTGTAAATAGAATTTCAATGCACGCACCACGTCCAGATTGTGCAGCAGACGTTCCTTCTGAGAAGAAGGGTTAGGACACAAGGATAATGCTCTGATCTGAAACCACTTTAGGGAGGAACCATAACTTAGTACGCAAAACTACCTTGTCCGAATGAAAAATAAGGTAAGGAGACTCATACTGTAATGCCGAGAGTTATGAAACTCTACGAGCAAATGAAATAGCAACAAGAAACAAAACCTTCCAAGATAACAGCTTAATATCTAGGGAATACATAGGCTCAAACGGAGCCTATTGAAGAACTTTAAGAACTAAATTAAGACTCCAAGGAGGAGTAACCGGCTTAAACACAGGCCTGATTCTGACCAAGGCTTGACAGAACGATTGCACGTCTGGTACATCCGCCAGACGTTTATGTAACAAAATAGATAAGGCAGATATTTGACCCTTTAGGGAACTTGCCGATAAACCCTTCTCCAAATCCTCTTGGAGAATAGACAAAATTCTAGGAATCCGAACTCTACTTCAAGAGTAGCCTTTGGATTCACACCAATGCAGATATTTACGCCATATCTTATGGTAAATCTTTCTAGTCACAGGCTTACAAGTCTGAATCATGGTCTCAATGACCGACTCTGAAAATCCACGCTTAGATAAAATTAAGCGTTCAATCTCCAAGCAGTCAGCTTCAAAGAAACTAAATTTGGATGAAGGAATGGCCCTTGAAGTAGAAGGTCCTTTCTCAACGGAAGTCTCCAAGGTGGAAGAGATGACATCGCCACCAGGTCTGCATACCAGATCCTGCAAGGCCACACCGGTGCTATGAGGATCACCGACACCCTCTCCTGTTTGATTCAAGCAATGACTCGAGGGAGGAGAGCAAACGCCTGAGGATCCCTTGACCTTGACCTGTACCTCGGAAGCTTGGCATTCTGCCGAGATGCCATGAGATCCAGCTCCGGCTGTCCCCATTTGAGAATCAAGCTGGAAAACATTTCCGGATGGAGTTCCCACTCCCCCGGGTGAAAGGTCTGTCTACTCAGAAAATCCACCTCCCAGTTGTACACTCCTGGGATGTGGATCGCCGACAGGCAGTAGTTGTGGGACTCCCCCCACTGAATTATCTTGGCTACCTCTACCATGGCCATGGTCAAGGAACTCCATGTTACCCCCTGATGGTTAATGTAAGCCACCAAAGTTATGTTGTTCGACTGGAACCTGATAAACCAGGCCGAGGCCAACTGAGGCCAGGCCAGAAGAGCATTGAAGATTGCTCTCAGCTCCAGAATGTTAATGGGTAAAACAGACTCCGACTGAGTCCATGTCCCCTGAGCATTTAGAGAGCCCCAGACTGCTCCCTATCCCAGTAGGCTGGTGTCCGTTGTCACAATCACCCAGGTGGGTCTGCGAAAGCAGGTTCCCTGGGAGAGATGTTCCTGAGACAACCACCAAAGAAGAGAATCCCTTGTCTCCTGCTCCAGATGTACTTGTGGAGACAGGTCCGCATATTCTCCGTTCCACTGCCTGAGCATGCATAACTGCAGAGGTCTGAGGTGGAAAGGGGCAAACAGGATGATGTCCATGGCTGCTACCATCAGACCGATTACCTCCATGCATTGAGCCACTGATGGCCGAGGAGAGGACTGAAGCGCGCTAGACAGGAATCGGAAATCTTTGATTTCCTGACTTCTGTCAGAAAAATTTTCATTGATAAGGAATCTATTATGTTTCCCAAGAAAATTACTCTTGTAGTTGGAACTAAGGAACGCTTTTCCAAATTCACCTTCCATCCGTGAGATCGCAGGAAAGATAACATTTCCGTGTGGGATTTTGCTTGTTGAAAGGATGGCGCCTGAACCAGAATGTCGTCCAGATAAGGCGCCACTGCAATGCCCCGCAATCGGAGCACTGCCAACAGGAATCCCAGAACCTTTGAGAAAATTCTGGGAGCTGTGGCAAGGCCAAATGGAAGAGTCACAAACTGGAAGTGTTGGTCTAGAAATGCAAACCTCAGGAACTTATGATGGTCCCTGCGTCCTTTAAATCTACCGTTGTCATAAATTGGCCCTCTTGAACGAAGGGAAGAATGGAACAAATAGTTTCCATCTTGAAGGACGGCACTCTGAGGAATTTGTTTAGACTTTTGAGATCTAATATTGGTCTGAAGGTTCCCTCTTTTTTGGGAACCAAGAACAGATTGGAGTAAAATCCCAGACCCTGATCCTGCATTGGAACAGGCACTATCACCCCCAGGTCGGAAAGATCTTGAACACAGTATAAGAACGCCTCTCTTTATCTGGTCTACAGATAATCTTGAGAGAAGAAACCTGCCCCTGAGGGGGGGGGACAGTTTTGAACTCTAGATTGTATCCCTGGGACACGATGTCCACCGCACAGGGATCCTGAACAGCCCGAACCCAAGCCTGAGCGAAGAAGGATAGTCTGCCCCCCACAAGATCCGGTACCGGATGGGGGGCAGATCCTTCATGCTAACTTTGAGTCACTGGCTGGCTTCTTAGCTTGCTTTCCCTTGTTCCACAACTGGTTGGACCTCCAGGAAGGCTTGGACTGTTCTTGTTTTGTAGAGGGAGATGAAGGCTTACCCTTGAAGTTTCGAAAGGAACGAAAATTAATCTGACGTCCCTTCTGCTTATTCCTCTTATCCTGAGGGAGGAAATTACCTTTTCCTCCCGTAATGTCGGAAATAATCTCAGCCAAACCCGGCCCAAACAAGGTCTTTCCCTTGTAAGGGATTGCCAAAAGTTTAGACTTAGATGACACATTCACAGACCAGGACTTCAACCATAAGGCTCTGCGAGCCAATAGAGCAAAACCAGAAATGTTTGCTCCTAGTTTAATAACCTGTAGGGAGGCATCCGTAATAAAAGAATTGGCTGTCAGGGTTTTTTCCCTGTTGTGTTTGCCATGTGCTGCTGGCAGCCATTTTACTCACCTCTCTTCCTGACTTGGTGCATTGTGGGGGATACTGCTAATTTCCTGCACTTCCTTTTATGGCCAGACTGGTGTGCATCATCCATGTGAGACAGGATGCAGTCTCAGAACTGTGATATCATCACTTATTATTTAAAGGGCCTCTGTTCAGTATGCTTTACCTTTGCGTTGTCTCAGACCTGTTTGTGAGATTTCCTGTGTATTACCTGGCTGCCTGACGTCCTTCCTGATCCCTGGCTTGTTCCTGACTCTGCTGTTTTCCTTGTTCCTGATTCCGGCTCGTCTGACTATTCGCTTTGGCTCCTGACTCGTCTCGTCTGACTACCAGCTCTGGTTTTGACTCCTGGCTTGTTATTTGACTTGTGGACTTTTTATTATTTTTTGCTATTAAAAAAAGGTGTGATTATTTTTGCACTTCTCGTCTCAGTCTGATTCCTGGCACCCTGACATTGGCCAACTTAAGGCCTGGATCTCTTCGAGGGGAGTGTCTGTCTGAATAAAATCAGACAACGCATCAAACCAGTATGCTGCTACACTAGTGACAGTAGCAATACACACTGCAGGTTGCCATTGTAAACCTTGGTGTACATACATTTTCTTGAGTAACCCCTCTAATTTCTTGTCCATAGGATCCTTGAAGAAACAACTATCTTCTATGGGTATAGTGGTCCTCTTAGCTAGCGGTAGAAATTGCCCCTTCCACCTTGGGTACTGTCTGCCAAGACTCCTTGATAGAGTCTGCTATAGGAAACATCTTCTTAAATATAGGGGCCGGAGAAAAAGGGATACCTGCTCTCTCCCATTCCCTAGCAATAATCTCTGTAGCTCGATCTGGTACAGGAAAAACCTCCACCATGGAAGGTATATCAAAATACTTGTTTAGTTTACTAGACTTCTTAGGATTGACTACGACAGTAGTGTCAGAGTCGTCCAGGGTAGCTAAAACCTCCTTAAGTAACAAACAGAGGTGTTCAAGCTTAAACCTGAAAGAAACAACTTCAGTATCAGCCAAAGGAATTACACTGTCTGAGTCTGAGATTTCACGCTCAGATGCCACCGGAGTATCTTCCTCCTCAGATTTCTGGGAAAGGGCATTCGGAATAGCCACTACTGTGTCAGCAACCTTAACTGATTGTTTACATTTCCTCTTGCGCTTTCCCTGCAGCATGGGAAAAGCAGACCATGCATCAGATACCGCTGAAGACATTAGGGAAGCGATGTCTTGCAAGGTAACTCCAGGAGTAATAGAGGAAGCGCAGGGCACTGGCTGTATGGACGCTAAATTTTTGGACGCTTGAGGAGAAAGCTGCGGCATATCTTGAACATTGTCAGAAGACTACTGAACAGCATCCGCCTTAGACAATGTTGGCTAAGGAAAAAGTCTATCCCTGTAATGTAAAGTTCTCTCAATACATGAGGAACAGAAAGGGGTTGGTGGTTCCACATTAGCATTAAAACAAAGTACATGTAACATCTTGCAGGGCCTCTTGGTCCATCTTTATTCACCAATAAACAGGATAAATAAATAAGCAAAAGTAATCTTTTATTTAGAAAATACACCTCAAAAAAATGTTACTGTTGCTTTAAATTTTAAAACGAAACTGCTTTATTTTTTCAGCAATAAAAATATAAGGTAGCACAAAAACCACTCCGGACAACCTCTACACCTCAGCTTAGCTGAGGTGCTTACCTGCCTGACAGTGATTATCCTGCTAGAAAATCCGGACTCAACTGCTATCTTTATGCAAATGAAGACCGGTAACCGTAATTCAGCTAGTGTCTGTGACGCAGCTATAACTCCGCTCTGTAACACAGGAAATGAAAAAGAAAAAAGGCGCACAACAGAAAAGCCGCCTCAGCTAGCCCCGCCCATCGTGGGCGTTACAATAACCTCCTGATCGTCTAAAAGTATTACCAAAGCCGCAGGGAATAAAACACCACCTCTGAGCCATATCTCTTTGTCCCCAGTGCCTGCTATTGCTGCCCATAATAAAACGATCCCACAAGTAATAGGTGAATTCTCTTGTCCCACAATCTATTATAAAGTGCCATCCTTTATTTTCTGCAATGTGTCCCAGAAAAAAATAAAGTTAGCACTTACCTTTAGATTTCTGCCAGGCAGCACGGCAGCTCACTAGGTTTGAGAAGGTCAGCTCCCTCACATGGACCTGTGGATAAAAACAAATACTGAGTAATCTTACTTAGGCTTTCAATGTTAGGGCAGCATTAAATACATGGGAGGTGCAGTGAGGATTGTACCCCACAAGTTCCCATTGCTTGAAAGCCACCACTGCTCTACTGAAGAGACTGATATGGACTATGGCTACACCCTAGGACAAAGCAGAACAATCTTGCACTGCTTGATAAATAATAAAATCTTGCTTGAAGAATCTTCTTATCAACACCTAACTTTACCACTTCCTTACACTAACGCAGACAAAGAGAATGACTGGGGTTGGAGGGAAGGGAGGTGATATTTAACAGCTTTGCTGTGGTGCTCTTTGCCGCCTCCTGCTGGGTAGGAGTGATATTCCCAATAGTAATTAGATGATCCGTGGACTCACCGTGTCATTAGAAAGTTATTATTCTAAAAATGAAACCATGATTTAAATAGATTTAAACTGGTCTTACTGACTAGTGATTTAAATCATGACTTAAATCAATCTGGCAAATCAAATCCACCCTGCCTCCTGTCACAGAAGAAATTATATAATCTAACCCAGTACCAAACATCTTTCCCTAAAAAGAAAGACAAAAGTCTGGATTTGGAAACCATATCAGCTAACTAGGACTTGAACTACAAATTCCTTGTAGAAATAACTGCTAATGACATACTCTTGGAATTAACCTTAAAGGAATAGTCAAAATAAAACTTTCATGATTCAGATAGAGCATGCAATTTTAAGCAACTTTCTAATTTAGTCCTATTATTATTTTTCTTCATTCTATTGGTATCTTTATTTGAATGTAAGCTTAGGAGCCGGCCCATTTTTGGTTCAGAACCTAGGTAGCGCTTTCTAAATGGTGGCTAAATGTAGCCACCAATCAGCAAGTGCTACCCAGGTTCTGAACCAAAAATGGGCCGGCTCCTATGCGTACATTCTTGCTTTTTCAAATAAATCAAATCAAGAGAACGAAAAAAATTGATAATAGGACTAAATTAGAAAGTTGCTTAAAATTGCCTGCTCTATCTGAATCATGAAAGGTTAATTTTGACTAGACTATTCCTTTAATTCTGACAAAAACTGCATCACAAATGAAAGCATTGTCAGACATCAGTAGACCCAAAAGGTCTAGAAAACCTTCACTAGCAGAATCATCCAAAAACTGCTCAGAAGGACTCTCTAACCAAACAGAAGAAGACGCAAACAAATAGGCAATGCTAAATACTGTTCTAAAAGGAAAACCTGCTTGCTGAAAAGCCCTCATATATTTTCTATCCATAGGATCCTTAAAAGAACAAAGGAATGGTAGTAAGCATAGCCAAGGTAGATATAGCCCCATCCTCCTTAGGAACTGTTTCCCAAAGCTCAACTTTAGAAGCTGGCAAAGGATACATTTTCTTAAACCTATCTGAAGGATTAAAAGGGCCGCCAGACTTATACTAACCCTTAGAAACTCTCTCAGAGACAGGAAAATGACTTAGCAGTAGTTTTAATGTTTAAAAGACTTGTCCTCAGATACTTAAGGATCTTGAAAACCTAAAGTACATAAAAGTTCTGTTAAACGAGAATGAATATGATCAACCTTAAAGGGACACTGAACCCCAAAAAAATAATTTCGTGATTCAGATAGAGCATGAAATTTTAAGCAACTTTCTAATTTACTCCTATTATCACATTTTCTTTATTCTCTTGGTATCTTTATTTGAAATGCAAGAATGTAAGTTTAAATGCCGGCCCATTTTTGGTGAACAACCTGGGTTGTCCTGGCTGATTGGTAGTTAAATTCATCCACCAATAAAAAAGTGCTGTCCAGAGTACTGAACCAAGAAAAAAAGATTAGATGCCTTCTTTTTCAAATAAAGCTAGAAAGAGAACGAAGAAAAATTGATAATAGGACTAAATTAGAAAGTTGCTTAAAATTGCATGCTCTATCTAAATCACAAAAGAAAAAATTTGGGTTCAATGTCCCTTTAAATAGAATAGAGGATGACTCAGAATCATGATCCAAAACAAACTCCTGATCATCAGATAATATCTCACCCTCAGAAGATGAATCAGCTGAACCCGGATCCTAAACATTCTGTAATACAGGCTTAGAGGGTAGATCATGAACTAATCTTTTACACTTACTTGAAGAGGGCATAGCCGCCAGCATTACGGATACAGTAGAGCGTACAAAATTCTTGAATACTGGAGAAAAATCTGTAGAACTTCCCTGTGTGGAACAAACAATAGGAGGGCAGATACCTTTAGAAGCAAGGCATTAGTCTGATTAGAATGCATAATAACATTTAAACAAGGATTGCACAGCTGAGTTGGAGGCAACACATCATCAAGATTACTGTAAACACATTTTACATTGGTAGTAAAGTGTTCAGAGGAATTAGCTTCTAAAGAAGTTTCAGAGAGACACAGAAGATTCCATAAGTGAAAACTAAAACAGAGATGGAACACGTGTGTAAACAATGTGATTTAAATATACTAAAGTGACCACAAAAAAAAAAAAAAAAAAACATACACAAGTAAAAAAACAACAACTGACACACGCTCTCTCGACTAGCCGACAAACGCAAACTGACATGCATAGATGAGCCGACGTGTGCAAACTCACTGAGCCGACATGCTCTATCCCGACATAATTAATGCGGGGGTATTAACAAATACATATTAAATATTATCCTCAGGTTGTAGAGTACAATAGAGTACAAACTATATAGCCCAACTGGCTAAATGAGTGCACCTAAATAAAAATATGTACTTACCCATAGGCACCCAACTACTGGACATCTAACCAGGATAAAGTAGATAGCCAAACCAGTGCGAAACATAAAAGCAGAGTATATGGAATAGGAGTATACCGATGACCCAACAGGAGGAGGCTAAGGACAAGTCCCTGAGACACCTGTGGAAGGTTTATGACTAACTCAATACGGTAGTAATTATGCTACTACACCGTAATTCCAATACATCCCTCCGTCTAACAGCAGCTCTCTGAGGAGAATGAGTCTCAAATCAGTCCGAGAATCCCTCTCACAGGAGATCAGAAGCACCATCATTCTTCACCTTCCTCCAACAGAAGCAAAGACAAGATTAGCTTAAGAATCTTTGCCTCCTCATAGTGGCCAGGAAGAGAAATTATGAGGAGTAATGGATCATTAACTCTCACCACCTGTGTGTGTATGTATATATATATATATATATATATATATATATATATATATATATATATATATATATAAAATAATTGCAGATGCATTAATAATTAGTTAAATTCAAAATCAAATACTTATTAAAATGATTAAGGATATAAAGTAACCCTCAATTCTGAGCCATTACACAACCCTCTGCCCATTGCATATAGAGGGAGACTGAGATATAAAAGTATGAAGGAAACAGACAGAAAGAGGAAAAGGTGTACTTTAAAACTTCAGGAAGCCGCTAGAATAATAGCATACAAGTCCACCGCTACATCATTTTCAGTACAAGCTGAATAAAGTAAGCTTACTTAGTCAATATGTCCTCATTGCCCTCTGTATATACTGGTGACTGGGGATGTTCAGAGCTATCCTTATGCAGCTGAAAATGATGGAATCAAAAAGAAAAAGGTCAGGTAGTTCCACAAAATCAATGGCCCATGCAATCATAGCACAATTCTAAGAAACGGCATTTAAACATTTAAAAGGAACCTCAAGACAAGGCACATTGCAGAATGACAAACCCAAGCACCAATTACATTGTTTTCTTGATAAAAAAAGCTGAGACATAGAAGGAATGAAAAGAACATTGGCATGAAGGGAATCTAGGCACACAGGCATTGGAGAGAACCCAGGCATGCAGGTATCTAAATAGCCAGGCAATAGGAAGAATAGAGGCATAGAAAAAAAGTGATGAGCCTGGACTCAAAACAAATGGAAAGAACAGTAATACATAAGAAATAAAAAGACCCCAGAAATACACAAAAACAGAATTTATGCTTACCTGATAAATTACTTTCTCCAACGGTGTGTCCGGTCCACGGCGTCATCCATAACTTGAGGGAATATTCTCTTCCCCAACAGGAAATGGCAAAGAGCACAGCAAAAGCTGTCCATATAGTCCCTCCTAGGCTCCGCCCACCCCAGTCATTCGACCGACGGACAGGAGAAAAAACCGGAGAAACCATAAGGTGCCGTGGTGACTGTAGTTAAAGAAAGAAATTCATCAAACCTGATTAAAAAACCAGGGCGGGCCGTGGACCGGACACACCGTTGGAGAAAGTAATTTATCAGGTAAGCATAAATTCTGTTTTCTCCAACATTGGTGTGTCCGGTCCACGGCGTCATCCATAACTTGTGGGAACCAATACCAAAGCTTTAGGACACGGATGAAGGGAGGGAGCCAATCAGGTTACCTAAACAGAAGGCACCACGGCTTGCAAAACCTTTCTCCCAAAAATAGCCTCTGAAGAAGCAAAAGTATCAAATTTGTAGAATTTGGCAAAAGTGTGCAGGGAAGACCAAGTCGCTGCCTTACATATCTGATCAACAGAAGCCTCGTTCTTGAAGGCCCATGTGGAAGCCACAGCCCTAGTAGAGTGAGCTGTGATGCGTTCAGGAGGCTGCCATCCGGCAGTCTCGTAAGCCAAACGGATGATGCTTTTCAGCCAAAAGGAAAGAGAGGTAGCAGTAGCTTTTTGACCTCTCCTCTTGCCAGAATAAACGACAAACAGAGAAGACGTTTGTCTGAAATCCTTTGTTGCTTCTAAATAGAACTTTAAAGCACGAACTACATCTAAATTGTGTAACAAACGTTCCTTCTTTGAAACTGGATTCGGACACAAAGAAGGCACAACTATTTCCTGGTTAATATTCTTGTTGGAAACAACCTTTGGAAGGAAACCAGGTTTAGTACGCAAAACAACCTTATCTGAATGGAACACCAGATAGGGCGGATTACACTGCAAAGCAGATAACTCAGAAACTCTTCTAGCAGAAGAAATAGCAACCAAAAACAGAACCTTTCCAAGATAACATCTTGATATCTATGGAATGTAGAGGTTCAAACGGAACCCCTTGAAGAACTGAAAGAACTAAATTCAGACTCCAGGGAGGAGTCAAAGGTCTGTAAACAGGCTTGATCCTGACCAAAGCCTGAACAAAAGCTTGAACATCAGGCACAGCTGCCAGTCGTTTGTGTAACAAGACAGATAAAGCAGAAATCTGTCCCTTTAGAGAACTCGCTGATAATCCTTTATCCAAACCTTCTTGGAGAAAGGAAAGGATCCTAGGAATTTTGATCTTACTCCATGAGAATCCCTTGGATTCACACCAACAGATATATATTTTCCATATTTTATGGTAAATTTTTCTAGTTACAGGTTTTCTGGCTTGTACCAGAGTATCTATTACAGAATCCGAAAAACCACGCTTAGATAAAATCAAGCGTTCAATTTCCAAGCCGTTAGCTGGAGGGAAACTAGATTTGGATGTTCGAATGGACCCTGTACTAGAAGATCCTGTCTCAAAGGTAGCTTCCATGGTGGAGCCGATGACATATTCACCAGGTCTGCATACCAAGTCCTGCGTGGCCACGCAGGAGCTATCAAGATCACCGAGGCCCTCTCCTGCTTGATCCTGGCTACCAGCCTGGGAATGAGAGGAAACGGTTGAAACACATAAGCTAGGTTGAAGGTCCAAGGCGCTACTAATGCATCCACTAGAGACGCCTTGGGATCCCTGGATCTGGACCCGTAGCAAGGAACCTTGAAGTTCTGACGAGACGCCATCAGATCCATGTCTGGAATGCCCCATAATTGAGTCAACTGGGCAAATATCTCCGGGTGGAGTTCCCACTCCCCCGGATGGAATGTCTGACGACTCAGATAATCCGCCTCCCAGTTTTCCACTCCTGGGATGTGGATCGCAGATAGGTGGCAGGAGTGATCCTCCGCCCATTTTATGATTTTGGTCACTTCTCTCATCGCCAGGGAACTCCTTGTTCCCCCCTGATGGTTGATGTAAGCAACAGTCGTCATGTTGTCTGATTGGAATCTTATGAATCTGGCTTTTGCTAGTTGAGGCCAAGCCCTGAGAGTATTGAATATCGCTCTCAGTTCCAGAATGTTTATCGGGAGAAGAGACTCTTCCCAAGACCATAGCCCCTGAGCTTTCAGGGAGTCCCAGACCGCGCCCCAGCCCACTAGACTGGCGTCGGTCGTGACGATGACCCACTCTGGTCTGCGGAAGCTCATTCCCTGGGACAGGTGATCCTGGGTTAGCCACCAACGGAGTGAGTCTCTGGACTTCTGATCACTGGAGACAAGTCTGTATAGTCCCCATTCCACTGTTTCAGCATGCACAGTTGTAATGGTCTTAGATGAATTCGCGCAAAAGGAACTATGTCCATTGCTGCAACCATCAACCCTACTACTTCCATGCACTGAGCTATGGAAGGTCGTGCAACAGAGTGAAGAACTTGACAAGCGTTTAGAAGTTTCGACTTTCTGACATCTGTCAGGAAAATCTTCATTTCTAAAGAATCTATTATTGTTCCCAAGAAAGGAACTCTTGTCGACGGAGACAGGGAACTTTTTTCTATGTTCACTTTCCATCCGTGAGATCTGAGAAAGGCCAGAACGATGTCTGTGTGAGCCTTTGCCTTTGAAAGAGACGACGCTTGTATCAGAATGTCGTCCAAGTAAGGTGCCACTGCAATGCCCCTTGGTCTTAGAACCGCTAGAAGGGACCCGAGTACCTTTGTGAAAATCCTTGGAGCAGTGGCTAGCCTGAATGGGAGAGCCACAAACTGGTAATGTTTGTCCAGAAAGGCGAACCTTAGGAACTGATGATGATCTTTGTGGATAGGAATATGTATATATATAATACGCATCCTTTAGATCCACGGTAGTCATAAATTGACCCTCCTGGATTGTAGGTAAAATCGTTCGAATGGTTTCCATTTTGAACGATGGCACTCTGAGAAATTTGTTTAGGAACTTTAAATCCAGAATTGGTCTGAAAGTTCCCTCTTTTTTGGGAACCACAAACAGATTTGAGTAAAACCCCATTCCTTGTTCCACGGTTGGAACTGGGTGTATCACTCCCATTTTTAACAGGTCTTCTACACAATGTAAGAATGCCTGTCTCTTTATTTGGCTTGAGGATAAGTGAGACATGTGGAACCTTCCCCTTGGGGGTAGTTCCTTGAATTCCAGAAGATAACCCTGAGAAACTATTTCTAGTGCCCAGGGATCCTGAACATCTCTTGCCCAAGCCTGAGCGAAGAGAGAGAGTCTGCCCCCTACTAGATCCGGTCCCGGATCGGGGGCTACTCCTTCATGCTGTCTTGTTAGCAGCAGCAGGTTTCTTGGCCTGCTTACCCTTGTTCCAGCCTTGCATCGGTTTCCAAGCTGGTTTGGTTTGCGAAGCATTACCCTCTTGTCTAGAGGCTGCAGAGCTGGAGGCCGGTCCGTTCCTGAAATTGCGAAAGGAACGAAAATTAGACTTATTTTTGGCCTTGAAAGGCCTATCTTGTGGGAGGGCGTGGCCCTTACCCCCAGTGATGTCTGAGATAATCTCTTTCAATTCTGGCCCAAAAAGAGTTTTACCCTTGAAAGGGATATTAAGCAATTTTGTCTTGGAAGATACATCCGCTGACCAAGACTTTAGCCAGAGCGCTCTGCGCGCCACAATTGCAAACTCAGAATTTTTCGCCGCTAATCTAGCTAACTGCAAAGCGGCATCTAAAATAAAGGAATTAGCTAACTTAAGCGCGTGAACCCTGTCCATAACCTCCTCATACGGAGTCTCTCTACTGAGCGACTTTTCTAGTTCTTCGAACCAGAACCACGCTGCTGTAGTGACAGGAATAATGCACGAAAACATAATTTATGTAAGAACTTACCTGATAAATTCATTTCTTTCATATTAGCAAGAGTCCATGAGCTAGTGACGTATGGGATATACATTCCTACCAGGAGGGGCAAAGTTTCCCAAACCTCAAAATGCCTACAAATACACCCCTCACCACATCCACAAATCAGTTTAACGAATAGCCAAGTAGTGGGGTGATAAGAAAAAATTGCGAAAGCATATAAAATAAGGAATTGGAATAATTGTGCTTTATACAAAAAAATCATAACCACCACAAAAAAGGGCGGGCCTCATGGACTCTTGCTAATATGAAAGAAATTAATTTATCAGGTAAGTTCTTACATAAATTATGTTTTCTTTCATGTAATTAGCAAGAGTCCATGAGCTAGTGACGTATGGGATAATGACTACCCAAGATGTGGATCTTTCCACGCAAGAGTCACTAGAGAGGGAGGGATAAAATAAAGACAGCCAATTCCTGCTGAAAATAATCCACACCCAAAATAAAGTTTAATGAAAAACATAAACAGAAGATTCAAACTAAAACCGCTGCCTGAAGTACTTTTCTACCAAAAACTGCTTCAGAAGAAGAAAATACATCAAAATGGTAGAATTTAGTAAAAGTATGCAAAGAGGACCAAGTTGCTGCTTTGCAAATCTGATCAACCGAAGCTTCATTCCTAAACGCCCAGGAAGTAGAAACTGACCTAGTAGAATGAGCTGTAATCCTTTGAGGCGGAGTTTTACCCGACTCGACATAAGCATGATGAATTAAAGATTTCAACCAAGATGCCAAAGAAATGGCAGAAGCTTTCTGGCCTTTTCTAGAACCGGAAAAGATAACAAACAACATCCAAAGAATGCAACGATGTATCCTTAGAATTCTTAGGATTAGGACATAATGAGGGAACCACAATTTCTCTACTAATGTTGTTGGAATTCACAACCTTAGGTAAAAATTCAAAAGAAGTTCGCAACACCGCCTTATCCTGATGAAAAATCAGAAAAGGAGACTCACAAGAAAGAGCAGATAATTCAGAGACTCTTCTGGCAGAAGAGATCGCCAAAAGGAACAAAACTTTCCAAGAAAGTAATTTAATGTCCAATGAATGCATGGGTTCAAAAGGAGGAGCTTGAAGAGCCCCCAGAACCAAATTCAAACTCCAAGGAGGAGAAATTGACTTAATGACAGGTTTTATAAGAACCAAAGCTTGTACAAAACAATGAATATCAGGAAGATTAGCAATCTTTCTGTGAAAAAGAACAGAAAGAGCAGAGATTTGTCCTTTCAAAGAACTTGCGGATAAACCTTTATCTAAACCATCCTGAAGAAACTGTAAAATTCTCGGAATTCTAAAAGAATGCCAAGAAAAATGATGAGAAAGACACCAAGAAATATAAGTCTTCCAGACTCTATAATATATCTCTCTAGATACAGATTTACGAGCCTGTAACATAGTATTAATCACAGAGTCAGAGAAACCTCTTTGACCAAGAATCAAGCGTTCAATCTCCATACCTTTAAATTTAAGGATTTGAGATCCTGATGGAAAAAAGGACCTTGCGACAGAAGGTCTGGTCTTAGCGGAAGAGTCCACAGATGGCAAGAGGCCATCCGGACAAGATCCGCATACCAAAACCTGTGAGGCCATGCCGGAGCTACCAGCAGAACAAACGAGCATTCCTTCAGAATCTTGGAGATTACTCTTGGAAGAAGAACTAGAGGCGGAAAGATATAGGCAGGATGATACTTCCAAGGAAGTGACAATGCATCCACTGCCTCCGCCTGAGGATCCCGGGATCTGGACAGATACCTGGGAAGTTTCTTGTTTAGATGAGACGCCATCAGATCTATTTCTGGAAGTTCCCACATTTGAACAATCTGAAGAAATACCTCTGGGTGAAGAGACCATTCGCCCGGATGCAACGTTTGGCGACTGAGATAATCCGCTTCCCAATTGTCTATACCTGGGATATGAACCGCAGAGATTAGACAGGAGCTGGATTCCGCCCAAACCAGAATTCGAGATACTTCTTTCATAGCCAGAGGACTGTGAGTCCCTCCTTGATGATTGATGTATGCCACAGTTGTGACATTGTCTGTCTGAAAACAAATGAACGATTCTCTCTTCAGAAGAGGCCAAGACTGAAGAGCTCTAAAAATTGCACGGAGTTCCAAAATATTGATCGGTAATCTCACCTCCTGAGATTCCCAAACTCCTTGTGCCGTCAGAGATCCCCACCCTGTAAGACTTGCATCTGTTGAAATTACAGTCCAGGTCGGAAGAACAAAAGAAGCCCCCTGAATTAAACGATGGTGATCTGTCCACCACGTTAGACAGTGTCGTACAATCGGTTTTAAAGATATTAATTGAGATATCTTTGTGTAATCCCTGCACCATTGATTCAGCATACAGAGCTGAAGAGGTCGCATGTGAAAACGAGCAAAGGGGATCGCGTCCGATGCAGCAGTCATAAGACCTAGAATTTCCATGCATAAGGCTATCGAAGGGAATGATTGTGACTGAAGGTTTCGACAAGCTGAAATCAATTTTAGACGTCTCTTGTCTGTCAAAGACAGAGTCATGGACACTGAATCTATCTGGAAACCCAGAAAGGTTACCCTTGTCTGAGGAATCAATGAACTTTTTGGTAAATTGATCCTCCAACCATGATCTTGAAGAAACAACACAAGTCGATTCGTATGAGATTCTGCTAAATGTGAAGACTGAGCAAGTACCAAGATATCGTCCAAATAAGGAAATACCACAATACCCTGTTCTCTGATTACAGACAGAAGGGCACCGAGAACCTTTGTAAAAATTCTTGGAGCTGTAGCTAGGCCAAACGGCAGAGCCACAAACTGGTAATGCTTGTCCAGGAAAGAGAATCTCAGGAACTGATAATGATCTGGATGAATCGGAATATGCAGATATGCATCCTGTAAATCTATTGTGGACATATAATGCCCTTGCTGAACAAAAGGCAAGATAGTCCTTACAGTTACCATTTTGAACGTTGGTATCCTTACAGAACGATTCAATATTTTTAGATCCATTACTGGTCTGAAGGAATTCTCCTTCTTTGGTACAATGAAGAGATTCGAATAAAACCCCAGCCCCTGTTCCAGAACTGGAACTGGCATAATTACTCCAGCCAACTCTAGATCTGAAACACATTTCAGAAATGCTTGAGCTTTCACTGGATTTACTGGGACACGGGAAAGAAAAAATCTCTTTTCAGGAGGTCTTATCTTGAAACCAATTCTGTACCCTTCTGAAACAATGTTCTGAATCCAAAGATTGTGAACAGAATTGAACCAAATTTCTTTGAAAAAACGTAACCTGCCCCCTACCAGCTGAGCTGGAATGAGGGCCGCACCTTCATGTGGACTTAGAAGCTGGCTTTGCTTTTCTAGAAGGCTTAGATTTATTCCAGACTGGAGATGGTTTCCAAACTGAAACTGCTCCTGAGGATGAAGGATCAGGCTTTTGTTCTTTGTTGAAACGAAAGGAACGAAAACGATTATTAGCCCTGTTTTTACCCTTAGATTTTTTATCCTGTGGTAAAAAAGTTCCTTTCCCACCAGTAACAGTTGAGATAATAGAATCCAACTGAGAACCAAATAATTTGTTACCCTGGAAAGAAATGGAAAGTAGAGTCGATTTAGAAGACATATCAGCATTCCAAGTTTTAAGCCATAAAGCTCTTCTAGCTAAAATAGCTAGAGACATAAACCTGACATCAACTCTGATAATATCAAAAATGGCATCACAGATAAAATTATTAGCATGTTGAAGAAGAATAATAATATTATAAGAATCATGATCTGTTACTTGTTGCGCTAAAGTTTCCAACCAAAAAGTTGAAGCTGCAGCAACATCAGCCAATGAAATAGCAGGTCTAAGAAGATTACCTGAACACAGATAAGCTTTTCTTAGAAAGGATTCAATTTTCCTATCTAAAGGATCCTTAAACGAAGTACCATCTGACGTAGGAATAGTAGTACGTTTAGCAAGGGTAGAAATAGCCTCATCAACTTTAGGGATTTTGTCCCAAAATTCTAATCTGTCAGACGGCACAGGATATAATTGCTTAAAACGTTTAGAAGGGGTAAATGAATTACCCAAATTATTCCATTCTCTGGAAATTACTTCAGAAATAGCACCGGGAACAGGAAAAACTTCTGGAATAACCACAGGAGATTTAAAGACCTTATCTAAACGTTTAGATTTAGTATCAAGAGGACCAGAATCCTCAATTTCTAAAGCAATTAGTACTTCTTTAAGTAAAGAACGAATAAATTCCATTTTAAATAAATATGAAGATTTATCAGCATCAACCTCTGAGACAGAATCCTCTGAACCAGAAGAGTCATTAGAATCAGAATGATGATGTTCATTTAAAAATTCATCTGTATAAAGAGAAGTTTTAAAAGATTTTTTATGTTTACTAGAAGGAGGAATAACAGACATAGCCTTCTTGATGGATTCAGAAACAAAATCTCTTATGTTATCAGGAACACTCTGAACATTAGATGTTGATGGAACTGCAACAGGTAATGGTACATTACTAAAGGAAATATTATCTGCATTAACAAGTTTGTCATGACAATTAATACAAACAACAGCTGGAGGAACAACTACCAAAAGTTTACAGCAGATACACTTAGCTTTGGTAGTTCCAGCACCAGACAGCGATTTTCCTGAAGTATCTTCTGACTCAGATGCAACGTGAGACATCTTGCAATATGTAAGAGAAAAAACAACATATAAAGCAAAATTGATCAAATTCCTTAAGTGACAGTTTCAGGAATGGGAAAAAATGCCAAGGAACAAGCTTCTAGCAACCAGAAGCAAAGAAAAATGAGACTTAAATAATGTGGAGACAAAAGCGACGCCCATATTCTTTTAGCGCCAAATAAGACGCCCACATTATTTGGCGCCTAAATGCTTTTGGCGCCAAAAATGACGCCACGTCCGGAACGCCGACATTTTTGGCGCAAAAGAACATCAAAAAATGACGCAACTTCCGGCGACACGTATGACGCCGGAAACAGAAAAGATTTTTTGCGCCAAAAAAGTCAGCGCCAAGAATGACGCAATAAAATGAAGCATTTTCAGCCCCCGCGAGCCTAACAGCCCACAGGGAAAAAAGTCAAATTTTTAAGGTAAGAAAAAAGATTGATTCAAATGCATTATCCGAAATATGAAACTGACTGTCTGAAAATAAGGAATGTTGAACATCCTGAGTCAAGGCAAATAAATGTTTGAATACATATATTTAGAACTTTATTAAAAAAGTGCCCAACCATAGCTTAGAGTGTCACAGAAAATAAGACTTACTTACCCCAGGACACTCATCTACATGTTTGTAGAAAGCCAAACCAGTACTGAAACGAAAATCAGCAGAGGAAATGGTATATATATAAGAGTATATCGTCGATCTGAAAAGGGAGGTAAGAGATGAATCTCTACGACCGATAACAGAGAACCTATGAAATAGACCCCGTAGAAGGAGATCACTGCATTCAAATAGGCAATACTCTCCTCACATCCCTCTGACATTCACTGCACGCTGAGAGGAAAACCGGGCTCCAACCTGCTGCGGAGCGTATATCAACGTAGAATCTAGCACAAACTTACTTCACCACCTCCATAGGAGGCAAAGTTTGTAAAACTGATTTGTGGGTGTGGTGAGGGGTGTATTTGTAGGCATTTTGAGGTTTGGGAAACTTTGCCCCTCCTGGTAGGAATGTATATCCCATACGTCACTAGCTCATGGACTCTTGATAATTACATGAAAGAAATAGGTTGCAGGAGGTAACCTTGCTGTACAAAAATCTTTTCAAGCAAACCCTCCAATTTTTTATCCATAGGATCTTTGAAAGCACAATTATCCTCGATAGGAATAGTAGTGCGCTTGGCTAGTGTAGAAACTGCCCCCTCGACCTTAGGGACTGTCTGCCATAAGTCCTTTCTGGGGTCGACCATAGGAAATAATTTCTTAAATATAGGAGGGGGAACAAAAGGTATGCCGGGCTTCTCCCACTCCTTATTCACTATGTCCGCCACCCGCTTGGGTATAGGAAAAGCATCGGTGTGCACCGGAACCTCTAGGAACTTGTCCATCTTGCATAATTTTTCTGGAATGACCAGGTTGTCACAATCATCCAGAGTAGATAGCACCTCCTTAAGCAGTGCGCGGAGATGCTCTAATTTAAATTTAAATGTCACAACATCAGGTTCTGCCTGTTGAGAAATTCTACCTGAATCTGAAATTTCCCCATCTGACAAAACCTCCCTCACGGCCCCTTCAGATTGGTGTGAGGGTATGACAGAGCAATTATCATCAGCGTCCTCCTGCTCTACAGTGTTTAAAACAGAGCAATCGCGCTTTCTCTGATATGCAGGCATTTTGGATAAAATATTTGCTATGGAGTTATCCATTACTGCCGTCAATTGTTGCATAGTAATAAGCATTGGCGCGCTAGAAGTACTAGGGGCCTCCTGCGTGGGCAAAACTGGTGTAGACACAGAAGGAGATGATGTAGAACTATGTCTACTCCCTTCATCTGATGAATCATCTTGGGCAACTTTACTATCTGTGGCAGTACTGTCCTTACTTTGTTTGGACGCTATGGCACAATTATCACACAATTTTGAAGGGGGAGACACATTGGCTTCCATACATACAGAACATAGCTTATCTGAAGGCACAGACATGTTAAACAGGCTTAAACTTGTCAATAAAGTACAAAAAACGTTTTTAAAAAAAACCATTACTGTCTCTTTAAATTTTAAACAGTGCACACTTTATTACTGAATATGTGAAAAACTATGAAGGAATTGTTCAAATTTAACCACAGTGTCTTAAAGCATTGAAAGCATTGCACCCCAAATTTGAGACCTTTAACCCTTAAAATGAAGAAACCGGAGCCGGTTAAAGTTTTAACCCCTCTACAGTCCCAGCTACAGCCTTTGCTGCGACTTTACCAAACCCAGGGGGTATACGATACCAAATGAAGCCTTCTAGGAACCTTTTCAAATACTTTCAGACCCACACACATGCAGCTGCATGTCCTGCTCTCAAAAGAAACTGCGCAGTAATGGCGCGAAAATGAGGCTCAGCCTACTACAGGGAAGGCCCTTCCTGACTGAAAAGGTGTCTAAACCAGTGCCTGACGTTAAAAAAACGTTCCCCAAATTTTATAAGTGTGAATATCAACATCAATCTTTATAAAAAGCCCAAATAAAGCAATCGATCTTGCCCATAAAAATGTCTACCAGTTTTATAGCCCACATTAAGCCCTTTATTCTGTTTGATTAAGAAAATGGCTTACCGGTCCCCATGAGGGGAATGACAGCCTTCCAGCATTACACAGTCTTGTTAGAAAAATGGCTAGTCATACCTTAAGCAGAAAAGTCTGCTAACTGTTTCCCCCAACTGAAGTTATTTAATCTCAACAGTCCTATGTGGAAATAGCAAACGATTTTAGTTACTGCTGCTAAAATCATATTCCTCTCACAAACAGAACTCTTCATCTTTTTCTGTTTCAGAGTAAATAGTACATACCAGCACTATATTAAAATAACAAACTCTTGATAGTAGAATAAAAAACTACAACTAATCACCACATATTCTTCACCATCTCCGTGGAGATGTTGCCTGTGCAACGGCAAAGAGAATGACTGGGGTGGGCGGAGCCTAGGAGGGACTATATGGACAGCTTTTGCTGTGCTCTTTGCCATTTCCTGTTGGGGAAGAGAATATTCCCTCAAGTTATGGATGACGCCGTGGACCGGACACACCAATGTTGGAGAAATGGATTTTGGCACAAAATTAAAGGGAAGAACACAGTGAATGTGGATCAGCAGTCAGAGTGAAGGTAATGAACCCAGGCTCACATGTATTGCAAGAAATCAAGCTCACACAGTGGAGATAGACAGCCTTAGTGGTTCCAGCAAGAGCTATATGAGCCACATACAGATGTGACCAAACAATGAATAACCACTTACAGACTTCCTGGTCCGTGTCAGGTCTTCTAAGGTAAGTACAGGCTCCATTTTCTCTGTCTCACTATCTTTATCATTTAGATGTTTACGTTTGCAGCTGATCTCCTTATCTAAATCACTGCAAGGAAATAAGAAGTGGATTACTGTATACTGTATTTAAACTTGGTGATTATGTTAGATTATGGATCCAATCAATGATTAATATGCAAAACCTCACACTTTAAATCACTGATTTCAAGCATTTTGTAAGAATCAATAATATTTTCAGTGTGAGGAGATGTGGAAATATCTGTGCAGTCCAAGAGAGATATTTTGAAGTTCTCTGAGAGAGCTAAAGCAGGTTGGGTGTGGTTTTGTGAGCATGTTGAGATAGATTGTGGATTTCTGAGTGGAGTCAGATAAAGAGAATGTGAGTGGGCAGGTAGCTCAGCAGGCTCAGGTGGCACGAGTGAAGCAGCCCACTCGTGCCACCTGAGTAAGCCCAGACGGTGAAAGGGTGGAAGCCTGAGAAGGTTCAGATGGTAAAAGGGTGCAAACCTGAGCAGGCCCCACAGGTGAGAGTGCAGGAGACCAAACAGGAATAGCTGGCATCAACCGGTAACGGTGCAGGAGTGAGGCCAGGTAAAAAACAGAATTTATGCTTACCTGATAAATTACTTTCTCCAACGGTGTGTCCGGTCCACGGCGTCATCCTTACTTGTGGGAATATCTCTTCCCCAACAGGAAATGGCAAAGAGTCCCAGCAAAGCTGGCCATATAGTCCCTCCTAGGCTCCGCCCACCCCAGTCATTCGACCGACGGACAGGAGGAAAAAATAGGAGAAACCATATGGTACCGTGGTGACTGTAGTTAGAGAAAATAATTCATCAGACCTGATTAAAAAACCAGGGCGGGCCGTGGACCGGACACACCGTTGGAGAAAGTAATTTATCAGGTAAGCATAAATTCTGTTTTCTCCAACATTGGTGTGTCCAGTCCACGGCGTCATCCTTACTTGTGGGAACCAATACCAAAGCTTTAGGACACGGATGAAGGGAGGGAGAAAATCAGGTTACCTACACGGAAGGCACCACGGCTTGCAAAACCTTTCTCCCAAAAATAGCCTCTGAAGAAGCAAAAGTATCAAATTTGAAAAATTTGGCAAAAGTGTGCAGTGAAGACCAAGTCGCTGCCTTACATATCTGATCAACAGAAGCCTCGTTCTTGAAGGCCCATGTGGAAGCCACAGCCCTAGTGGAGTGAGCTGTGATTCTTTCAGGAGGCTGCCGTCCGGCAGTCTCGTAAGCCAATCGGATGATGCTTTTAAGCCAAAAGGAAAGAGAGGTAGAAGTCGCTTTTTGACCTCTCCTTTTACCAGAATAGACGACAAACAGAGAAGATGTTTGTCTGAAATCTTTTGTAGCTTCTAAATAGAATTTTAGAGCACGGACTACGTCCAAATTGTGTAACAAACGTTCCTTCTTTGAAACTGGATTCGGACACAAAGAAGGTACAATTATCTCCTGGTTAATATTTTTGTTAGAAACAACCTTTGGAAGAAAACCAGGCTTAGTACGCAAAACCACCTTATCTGCATGGAACACCAGATAGGGCGGAGAACACTGCAGAGCAGATAACTCTGAAACTCTTCTAGCAGAAGAAATAGCAACCAAAAACAAAACTTTCCAAGATAACAACTTAATATCTATGGAATGTAGAGGTTCAAACGGAACCCCTTGAAGAACTGAAAGAACTAGATTTAAACTAACCAGACTTAACCAGAGCCTGAACAAATGCTTGAACATCTGGCACAGCTGCCAGTCGTTTGTGTAGTAAGACAGATAAAGCAGAAATCTGTCCCTTTAGAGAACTCGCAGATAATCCTTTATCCAAACCTTCTTGCAGAAAGGAAAGAATCTTAGGAATTTTTATCTTATTCCATGGGAATCCCTTGGATTCACACCAGCAGATATATCTTTTCCATATTTTATGGTAAATCTTTCTAGTTACCGGTTTTCTGGCTTGAACCAGAGTATCTATCACAGAATCTGAAAACCCACGCTTTGATAGAATCAAGCGTTCAATCTCCAAGCCGTCAGCTGGAGGGAGACCAGATTTGGATGTTCGAATGGACCCTGAACAAGAAGGTCCTGTCTCAAAGGTAGCTTCCATGGTGGAACCGATGACATATTCACCAGGTCTGCATACCAAGTCCTGCGTGGCCACGCAGAAGCTATCAAGATCACCGAGGCCCTCTCCTGTTTGATCCTGGCTACCAGCCTGGGAATGAGAGGAAACGGTGGAAACACATAAGCTAGGTTGAAGGTCCAAGGCGCTACTAGTGCATCCACTAGAGTCGCCTTGGGATCCCTGGATCTGGACCCGTAGCAAGGAACCTTGAAGTTCTGACGAGACGCCATCAGATCCATGTCTGGAATGCCCCATAATTGAGTCAACTGGGCAAAGATCTCCGGGTGGAGTTCCCACTCCCCCGGATGGAATGTCTGACGACTCAGATAATCCGCTTCCCAGTTTTCCACACCTGGGATGTGGATCGCAGATAGGTGGCAGGAGTGATCCTCCGCCCATTGTATTATTTTGGTCACTTCTTTCATCGCCAGGGAACTCCTTGTTCCCCCCTGATGATTGATATACGCAACAGTCGTCATGTTGTCTGATTGGAATCTTATGAATCTGTCCTTTGCAAGCTGAGGCCAAGCCCTGAGAGCATTGAATATTGCTCTTAGTTCCAGAATGTTTATCGGGAGAAGAGACTCTTCCCGAGACCATATTCCCTGAGCTTTCAGGGATTCCCAGACCGCGCCCCAGCCCACTAGACTGGCGTTGGTCGTGACGATGACCCACTCTGGTCTGCGGAAGCTCATTCCCTGGGATAGGTGGTCCAGGGTTAGCCACCAACGGAGTGAATCTCTGGTCTTCTGATCTACTTGAATCATTGGAGACAAGTCTGTATAGTCCCCATTCCACTGTTTCAGCATGCACAGTTGTAATGGTCTTAGATGAATTCGCGCAAAAGGAACTATGTCCATTGCTGCAACCATCAACCCTACTACTTCCATGCACTGAGCTATGGAAGGACGTGGAACAGAATGGAGAACTTGACAAGCGCTTAGAAGTTTTGACTTTCTGACATCTGTCAGGAAAATCCTCATTTCTAAGGAATCTATTATTGTTCCCAAGAAGGGAACTCTTGTTGACGGAGACAGATAACTTTTTTCTATGTTCACCTTCCATCCGTGAGATCTGAGAAAGGCAAGAACGATGTCTGTATGAGCCTTTGCTTTTGAAAGGGACGACGCTTGTATTAGAATGTCGTCCAAGTATGGTACTACTGCAATGCCCCTCGGTCTTAGGACCGCTAGAAGGGACCCGAGTACCTTTGTGAAAATCCTTGGAGCAGTGGCTAATCCGAATGGGAGGGCCACAAACTGGTAATGTTTATCCAGAAAGGCGAACCTTAGGAACTGATGATGTTCTTTGTGGATAGGAATATGTAGGTACGCATCCTTTAGATCCGCGGTAGTCATAAATTGACCTTCCTGGATAGTGGGTAGAATCGTTTGAATGGTTTCCATTTTGAACGATGGTACCCTGAGAAATTTGTTTAGGATCTTTAAATCCAGAATTGGTCTGAAGGTTCCCTCTTTTTTGGGAACTACAAACAGATTTGAGTAAAATCCCATTCCTTGTTCCGTCATTGGAACTGGGTGTATCACTCCCATCTTTAACAGGTCTTCTACACAATGTAAGAACGCCTGTCTCTTTATTTGGTTTGAGGATAAGTGAGACATGTGGAACCTTCCCCTTGGGGGTAGTTCCTTGAATTCCAGAAGATAACCCTGAGAAACTATTTCTAGCGCCCAGGGATCCTGAACATCTCTTGCCCAAGCCTGGGCAAAGAGAGAGAGTCTGCCCCCTACTAGATCCGGTCCCGGATCGGGGGCTACTCCTTCATGCTGTTTTGTTAGCGGTAGCAGGCTTCTTGGTCTGCTTACCCTTGTTCCAGCCTTGCATCGGTTTCCAGGCTGGCTTGGACTGTGAGGCATTACCCTCTTGCTTAGAGGATGCAGAATTAGAGGCCGGTCCGTTCCTGAAATTACGAAAGGAACGAAAATTAGACTTATTCTTGGCCTTGAAAGGCCTATCTTGTGGGAGGGCGTGGCCCTTTCCCCCAGTGATGTCTGAGATAATCTCTTTCAATTCTGGTCCAAAGAGAGTTTTACCCTTGAAGGGGATGTTAAGCAATTTTGTCTTGGATGATACATCCGCTGACCAAGACTTTAGCCAAAGCGCTCTGCGCGCCACAATTGCAAACCCTGAATTTTTCGCCGCTAATCTAGCTAATTGCAAAGCGGCATCTAAAATAAAAGAGTTAGCCAACTTAAGTGCGTGAACTCTGTCCATAACCTCCTCATATGGAGTCTCTCTACTGAGCGACTTTTCTAGTTCCTCGAACCAGAACCACGCTGCTGTAGTGACAGGAACAATGCACGAAATGGGTTGTAGAAGGTAACCTTGCTGTACAAAAATCTTTTTAAGCAAACCCTCCAATTTTTTATCCATAGGATCTTTGAAAGCACAACTATCCTCAATAGGAATAGTAGTGCGCTTGTTTAAAGTAGAAACTGCCCCCTCGACCTTAGGGACTGTCTGCCATAAGTCTTTTCTTGGGTCGACCATAGGAAATAATTTCTTAAATATAGGAGGGGGAACAAAAGGTATGCCGGGCTTCTCCCACTCCTTATTCACTATGTCCGCCACCCGCTTGGGTGTAGGAAAAGCGTCGGGGTGCACCGGAACCTCTAGGAACTTGTCCATCTTGCATAATTTTTCTGGAATGACCAAGTTGTCACAATCATCCAGAGTAGATAACACCTCCTTAAGCAGTGCGCGGAGATGTTCTAATTTAAATTTAAATGTCACAACATCAGGTTCAGCCTGTTGAGAAATTTTTTCTGAATCTGAAATTTCCCCATCTGACAAAACCTCCCTCATGGCCCCTTCAGATTGGTGTGAGGGTATGACAGAAACATTATCATCAGCGCCCTCCTGCTCTTCAGTGTTTAAAACAGAGCAATCGCGCTCTCTCTGATATGCAGGCATTTTGGATAAAATATTAGCTATGGAGTTATCCATTACAGCCGTCAATTGTTGCATGGTAATAAGCATTGGCGCGCTAGAAGTACTAGGGGCCTCCTGCGTGGGCAAAACTGGCGTAGACACAGAAGGAGATGATGTAGAACTATGTCTACTCCCTTCATCTGATGAATCATCTTGGGCAACTTTACTAACTGTGGCAGTACTGTCCTTACTTTGTTTGGACGCTATGGCACAATTATCACACAATTTTGAAGGGGGAGACACATTGACTTTCATACATAAAGAACATAGCTTATCTGAAGGCACAGACATGTTAAACAGGCTTAAACTTGTCAATAAAGCACAAAAACCGTTTTAAAACAAAACCGTTACTGTCTCTTTAAATTTTAAACAGAGCACACTTAATTAATGAATATGCGAAAAAATATGAAGGAATTGTTCAAAATTTACCAAAATTTCACCACAGTGTCTTAAAGCATTAAAAGTATTGCACACCAATTTTCAGAGCTTTAACCCTTAAAATAACGAAACCGGTTACAGATTTAACCCCTATACCGTCCCAGTTACAGCCTTTGCTGTGACTTTACCAAGCCCAGAGGGGAATACGATACCAAATGACGCCTTCTAGGAACTTTTCCAACCACTTTCAGGTCCTCAGACATGCATCTGCATGTCTTGCTCTAAAAAACAACTGCGCAGTAATGGCGCGAAAATGAGGCATTGCCTACAACTGGGAAGGCCCTTCCTGACTGGAAAAGGTGTCCAACATAGTGCCTGACATTAAAAACGTTCCCCAAGTTTATAAGTGTGAATTATCAGCATAAAAATGTATAAAATGTCCAAATAAAGCAATCGATTTAGCCCATAAAAGTGTCTACCAGTTTTATAGCCCATATTAAGCCCTTTATTCTGTTTGAGACTAAGAAAATGGCTTACCGGTCCCCATGAGGGGAAATGACAGCCTTCCAGCATTACACAGTCTTGTTAGAAATATGGCTAGTCATACCTTAAGCAGAAAAGTCTGCTAACTGTTTCCCCCAACTGAAGTTACTTCATCTCAACAGTCCTATGTGGAAACAGCAATCGATTTTAGTTACTGTCTGCTAAAATCATCTTCCTCTCACAAACAGAAATCTTCATCTTTTTCTGTTTCAGAGTAAATAGTACATACCAGCACTATTTTAAAATAACAAACTCTTGATAGTAGAATAAAAAAACTACAACTAAACACCACATACTCTTAACCATCTCCGTGTAGATGTTGCCTGTGCAACGGCAAAGAGAATGACTGGGGTGGGCGGAGCCTAGGAGGGACTATATGGCCAGCTTTGCTGGGACTCTTTGCCATTTCCTGTTGGGGAAGAGATATTCCCACAAGTAAGGATGACGCCGTGGACTGGACACACCAATGTTGGAGAAACTGCAGGTGTTTTAATAGGTGCAATTCTGTGCATGCTCAGACACAAGACTGCACGTGCTTGAGTGGAAAATCTGCAAGAGAGAGCATGTCTGAGTGGGCCCAGGCAGCAAGGATGGAAAGCATATGAGTTTGAAAAGCCAGTGTAAAGGTATCGGCAAAAACTCTGCTAGTATATAGTTGTTTGAGCAGTTATGAACAAACATTTATTTATAGTGGTTGATGTCTGATCTAATGGTGTGGGTGTCTGCCGAGGTCTGCCAGTTTTCAGGTGTCAAAATGGGTTCAGAAAGGATTTGAGTAGGTGGCCGACTTTGTCTGGAAAGGCAGTGTGTGCCTTTCTTAGTTACCTTACTATTTTCTGCAATCGTTCACGGCGAGACTGTAACAATTGTATCTCAGTTTCAAGCTCAGTTTTTTGACCTTTAATCTCCTCAAATTCTCTCTCTATTTGTCGGACTGATTTACGAAGTAGCTGTTCTTTATTGTCCTGCACATGCCGACTGAGACGTGAAGTTTCCAAACCCTGGGAAGAACCAGAAGGACAGATCAAAAACACCTCTAAAATGTCTAATGAAAAGACCATATGATAAATTGATCAATTTAAAATCTAAAAGTATAGAACTCAGATTCTTTGACTACACTCACCTCAGCTCTCTTCTCTAGCTCCAGCTCCTGTTCATCCAGTTGTTCTCTTCTTTTTTTTAAAACATCCTCCTGGTGTGACAGATGTATAAAGATTTGGTTACATGTCCGCTGACTTATACTACACTCTCCCGTATCTAATCACTTTGTGTCCTGAAATCTCTCACCTGGATGTCTATCTGCAATGTTTCTGCCTCTAGATGCTTCCTTCGAATCTGTTGCTTTTGCTCCAAGGCCTGCAGTTGAGTCTCCTACAGAAATATAGAATCAAATAGAATCAGTTAAGTGACTGTGAAATGGTCTTCAGATGTGTAACAATTCTGTAGAACTCTAGCCTTAGTTCTGATATTCAGGTTCTAGTCACCTTGTCTTGGTAAGCACAACGTCTCTCCTCCTGATTTGTTTCCAGGATCTGACGTTCTGCCTCCAGTTCTTGTTCATGAATTTGCAACATCCTTCTCCGTTCTTCTTGTAGCATCTCTAGCATCTGGGTTCGCAGATTATGCTCCTGAGTGAATAGTAAATAGGTAGGATAGCTAACTAACATGCATTTTGTTCTTTTCAGTGCAAGGTGACAAAGGTACCAAAGAGGATAGGATGGGTCACAGAGACAAATCAGCCAAGAAGGAGAGTATGACACCTGTTATTTCTCCCTCCCCTGTGAAATATTAATGTGAACAGAATGTAAGAATTTAATTGCAATGTATATGAGCTGCAGGTTTACCGATAAAAGCCATTACCTGCTCCTCATACTGGGACTGCACTCTCTCTTGCTCCTGATCATGCTGCTCCTTCAGTCTCGCCATCTTTGTCTCATGATCCCTTTGCACCTCTCTTCTCTTTTCCTCCAAGAGATCACTAAGCTGCAGAAAGGGGATTAAAACAGTATACAAGTGAGTGCCTAGGTTGAAGATTTCAGAATTCTTAGCATAGGTTTCATAAGCCATTACCTCTCTCTCATATTCTAACACCTGGGACACTTTCCTGTGGGTGAGTTCAACGTCATTGGCTGTCTGGACATCATTCTGGGAAATCTGAAACATGAAATATTGATCTATAAAAGTTATACAATTTGTGCCAAGCATTGAAACTATTAAACATGTTTTTGTATTATGCTATAATACAATTTTGTTTTGAACATTGACAACTTACACCTTATTTTAATTTTATTTTGTAATTATATGAGATTTATTGCAAGGAATTAAGTTATGGAATACAGCTGCAGATTGGTGTGTCATGTGCGAGGTAAAATTTATAGGAAGTAAAGGGGAAACACATTCAAGAAGACCAATTAAAACTTAAAAAAAAAAAAAAAAACTCACAAATTCCATTCAAAAACTATGGGAAATACTTCACCTGGCCACCAGGAGGAGGCAAAGACACTCCATACAGAGCATTGAATATTCCTCCCACTTCCCACATCCTACCAGTAATTCAAGCCGTGATAAGGAAATAGACATTAAAGGAGTAAAGGAGGTGTCTTGAGACACTACAGTATTTCAGGGTGGGTTCGTGAAAGAAAAGAATTTATTGTGTATGCATAAATTATATTTTCTTTCTAATGGCAGTGAGAGTCCACAAATTCCATTTATAAGCTATGGGAAACCAGTATCCAAGCTGTGGAGTCCACAAAATATTTAGGGAGGGAAAGGCAGTCCTTAGAAGGAATAGGAATCCCAAAATGTTTCTTTCATGATTTAAGAAGAACATACAATTTTAAACAACTTTCCAATTTACTTCTATTATCAAATTTGCTTCATTCGCTTGGTATCATTTGTTGAAGGAGCAGCAATGCACTACTGGTTTCTAGCTGAACACATGGCTTTGGTAGCTCCAGCCCCAGGCAGCGATTTTCCAGAAGTATCTTCTGACTCAGCTTCAACGTGGGACATCTTGCAATATGTAATAGAAAAAACAACATATAAAGCAAAATTGATCAAATTCCTTAAATGACAGTTTCAGGAATGGGAAAAAAATGCCAGTGAACAAGCTTCTAGCAACCAGAAGCAATAAAAAAATGAGACTTAAATAATGTGGAGACAATAGCGACGCCCATATTTTTTTAGCGCCAAAAATGACGCCCACATTATTTGGCGCCTAAATGCTTTTGGCGCCAAAAATGACGCCACATCCGGAACGCCGACACTTTTGGCGCAAAAGAACGTCAAAAATGACGCAACTTCCGGCGACACGTATGACGCCGGAAACAGAAAAAAAAAATTTGCGCCAAGAATGACGCAATAAAATGAAGCATTTTCAGCCCCCGCGAGCCTAACAGCCCACAGGGAAAAAGTCAAATTTTTAAGGTGAGAAAAAAATTGATTTATTCATATGCATTATCCCAAATATGAAACTGACTGTCTGAAATAAGGAATGTTGAACATCCTGAGTCAAGGCAAATAAATGTTTGAATACATATATTTAGAACTTTATAAAAAAGTGCCCAACCATAGCTTAGAGTGTCACAGAAAATAAGATTTACTTACCCCAGGACACTCATCTACATGTTGTAGAAAGCCAAACCAGTACTGAAACGAAAATCAGCAGAGGTAATGGTATATAAATAAGAGTATATCGTCGATCTGAAAAGGGAGGTAAGAGATGAATCTCTACGACCGATAACAGAGAACCTATGAAATAGACCCCGTAGAAGGAGATCATTGAATTCAAATAGGCAATACTCTCCTCACATCCCTCTGACATTCACTGCACGCTGAGAGGAAAACCGGGCTCCAACCTGCTGCGGAGCGCATATCAACGTAGAATCTAGCACAAACTTACTTCACCACCTCCATAGGAGGCAAAGTTTGTAAAACTGATTTGTGGGTGTGGTGAGGGGTGTATTTATAGGCATTTTGAGGTTTGGGAAACTTTGCCCCTCCTGGTAGGAATGTATATCCCATACGTCACTAGCTCATGGACTCTTGCTAATTACATGAAAGAAATTAAGTTTAGTATCCCTTTAAATACTAGGCACCACTTCCTGAAGAACCTCTCCCCCAAAAGATGCCTCTGCTTAGGCAAAAACATAAAATTGGTGACATTTTGTGAAAGTATGTAACAAAGACCAGGTATCAGCCTTACATATCTGTTGCACTGAAGCGTCATTCTTGAAGGCTTAGGAAGTAGACATTGCACGGGTAGAATGTGCCGTAATCCAGGATGGGCCAGAAAGAAAGAGTAACTGCTGTGGCCTTCAGACCTTTGCACTTTCCAGCAAAAAGAATAAACAAGGAAGATGACTGACAGAAATCCTTGGTAGCATTAAGAGAAAACTTTAAAGCTCTAACAACATCCAGATTATGCAATAACCTCTATTTGGAAAAAGAAGAATTGCGACAGAACAACAATTTGATATTTGATATTGTGGGTTGAGATAACCTTAGGTAAAAACCCCATCTTTGTTCGAAGTACAGCCTTATCCGAAGAAAACCCACAGATAAGGTGAGTCACACTGGAGGGCAGACAATTCTGAAACTCACACTTTCCAAGTTAATAACTTAAAAAAAAACATAATTTATGTAAGAACTTACCTGATAAATTAATTTCTTTCATGTAATTGGCAAGAGTCCATGAGCTAGTGACGTATGGGATATACAATCCTACCAGGAGGGGCAAAGTTTCCCAAACCTTAAAATGCCTATAAATACACCCCTCACCACACCCACAATTCAGTTTAACGAATAGCCAAGAAGTGGGGTGATAAAATAAGGAGTAAAAAAAAACATACAAAAAAGAAGAACTGAAAATATAATTGTGCTTTTATATTTTTTGTAAATGTATGCAAAGAAGACCAAGTTGCTGCTTTGCAAATCTGATCAACTCAAGCTTCATTCTTAAAAGCCCAAGAAGTGGAGGCTTAGAATGAGAATGAGCTGTGATCCTCTGAGGTGGGGGACTGTCCCGCCTCCAAATAAGCTTTATCAATCAAAAGCTTCAACCAAGATGCCAAAGAAATGGCAGAAGTTTTCTGCCCTTTCCTAGAACCAGAGAAGACAACAAATAGACTAGAAGTCTTCCTGAAATCTTTAGTAGCTTCAACATAATATTTCAAAGCTCTTACAACATCCAAAGAATGCAAAGATCTTTCAAGAGCATTCTTGGAATTAGGTCACAAGGAAGGAACAACAATTTCTCTACTAATGTTGTTAGAATTCACAACCTTAGGAAGAAATTTAAACAAAGTCCGCAAAACAGCCTTATCCTGATGAAAAATCAGAAAAGGAGATTCACAAGAGAGAGCAGACAATTCGGAAACTCTTCTAGCTGAAGAGATAGCCAAAAGAAACAACACTTTCCAAGAAAGTAGTTTAATATCCAAAGCATGCATAGGCTCAAAAGGAGGAGCCTGTAAAGTCTTCAAAGCTAAATTAAGACTCCAAGGAGGAGAGATTGATTTAATAACAGGCTTGATACGAACCAAAGCCTGAACAAAACAGTGAATATCAGGAAGCTTAGCAATCTTTCTATGAAATAAAACGGAAAGAGCAGAGATTTGTTACTTCAAAGTACTTGCAGACAAACCTTTATCCAAACCATCCTGAAGAAACTGTAAAATTCTAGGAATTATAAAAAAAATGCCAGGAGAATTTATGAGAAGAACACCATTAAATATAGGTCTTCCAAACTCGATTATAAATATTTTTCTTGAAACAGACTTACGAGCCTGTAGCATAGTATTAATCACTGAGTCAGAGAAACCTCTATGACTAAGCACTAAGCGTTCGATTTCCATACCTTCAAATTTAGCGATTTGAGATCCTGATGAAAAACAGCCCTTGAGACAGAAGGTCTGGTCTTAGAGGAAGTGGCCAAGGCTGGCAACTGGACATCCGAACAAGATCTGCAAACCATAACCTGTGATACCACGCTGGTGCTATCAGAAACACATACGATTGTTCCATAATGATCTTGGAGATCACTTTTGGAAGAAGAACTAGAGGCAGAAAAATATAAGCAGGTTGGTAAAACCAAGAAACTGCTAAAGCATCCACCATCTCCGCCTGAGGATCCCTGGACCTGGACAGGTACCTGGGAAGTTTCTTGTTTAGATGAGAAGCCATCAGATCTATTTCTGGAAGACCCCACATCTGTACAAAGTAACTGACAAAATACATCTGGATGGAGAGACCACTCCCCTGGATGTAAGGTCTGACGGCTGAGATAATCCGCTTCCCAATTGTCTACACCTGGGATATGCACCGCAGAAATTAGACAAGAGCTGGATTCTGCCCAAGAAAGTATCTAAGATACTTCTTTCATAGCTAGGGGACTGCGAGTCCCACCCTGATGATTGACATATGCCACAGTTGTGATATTGTCTGTCTGAAAACAAATGAATGGTTCCCTCTTTAACAGAGGCCAAACCTGAAGAGCCCTGAAAATAGCACGGAGTTCTAAAATATTGATTGGTAACCTCGCCTCTTGAGGTTTCCAAACCCCTTGTGCTGTCAGAGATCCCCAGACAGCTCCCCAACCTGAAAGACTTGCATCTGTTGTGATCACAGTCCAGGTAGGACAAACAAAAGAGGCCCCCTGAATTAAACGATGATGGTCTAACCACCAAGTCAATGAGAGTTGAATGTTGGGATTTAAGTATATCAATTGTGATATCCGAGTATAATCCCTGCACCATTGATTCAGCATACAAAGCTGTAGAGGTCTCATGTGAAAACGAGCAAAGTGGATCGCCACTTAAAAGGGACACTGAACCCAAATTTTTTCTTTCATCATTCAGATAGAGCATGCAATTTTAAGCAACTTTCTAATGTACTCCTATTATCACATTTTCTTCATTCTCTTGCTATCTTTATTTGAAATGCAAGAATATAAGTTTAGATGTTGGCCCATTTTTGGTGAACAACCTGGGTTGTCCTTGCCGATTGGTGGATAAATTCATCCACCAATAAAAAAGTGCTGTCCAGAGTTCTAAACCAAACAAAAAGCTTAGATGCCCTTTTTTCAAATAAAGATAACAAGAGAACAAAGAAAAATTGATAATAGGAGTAAATTAGAAAGTTGTTTAAAATTGCATGTTCTATCTGAATCAAGAAAGAAAAAAAAAATTGGGTTCAGTGTCCCTTTAAGGGAATGATTGAGACTGAAGGTTTCGACAAGCTGAAACCAATTTCATTTGTCTCTTGTCATGTCTAGAAAAGAAAATCTCAGAAACCGATAGTGATCTGGATGAATCAGAATGTGAAGATATGCATCCTGTAAGTCTATCGTGGACATATAATGACCTTGCTGAACAAAAGGCAAAAAAACATAATTTATGTAAGAACTTACCTGATAAATTAATTTCTTTCATATTAGCAAGAGTCCAGGAGCTAGTGACGTATGGGATATACATTCCTACCAGGAGGGGCAAAGTTTCCCAAACCTCAAAATGCCTATAAATACACCCCTCACCACACCCACAAATCAGTTTAACGAATAGCCAAGAAGTGGGGTGATAAGAAAAAAGTGCGAAAGAATAAAAAATAAGGAATTGGAATAATTGTGCTTTATACAAAAAAATCATAACCACCACAAAAAAGGGTGGGCCTCATGGACTCTTGCTAATATGAAAGAAATGAATTTATCAGGTAAGTTCTTACATAAATTATGTTTTCTTTCATGTAATTAGCAAGAGTCCATGAGCTAGTGACGTATGGGATAATGACTACCCAAGATGTGGATCTTTCCACGCAAGAGTCACTAGAGAGGGAGGGATAAAATAAAGACAGCCAATTCCGCTGAAAAATAATCCACACCCAAAATAAAGTTTAAATTATAAGCAGAAGATTCAAACCGAAACAGCTGCCTGAAGTACTTTTCTACCAAAAACAGCTTCAGAAGAAGAAAACACATCAAAATGGTAGAATTTAGTAAAAGTATGCAAAGAAGACCAAGTTGCTGCTTTGCAAATCTGATCAACCGAAGCCTCATTCCTAAACGCCCAGGAAGTAGAAACTGACCTAGTAGAATGAGCTGTAATCCTTTGAGGCGGAGTTTTACCCAACTCGACATAAGCATGATGAATTAAAGATTTCAACCAAGATGCCAAAGAAATGGCAGAGGCCTTCTGACCTTTCCTAGAACCGGAAAAGATAACAAATAGACTAGAAGTCTTTCGGAAATTCTTAGTAGCTTCAACATAATATTTCAAAGCTCTAACAACATCCAAAGAATGCAATGATCTCTCCTTAGAATTCTTAGGATTAGGACAGAATGAAGGAACCACAATTTCTCTACTAATGTTGTTAGAATTCACAACCTTAGGTAAAAATTTAAAAGAAGTTCGCAACACCGCCTTATCCTGATGAAAAATCAGAAAAGGAGACTCACAAGAAAGAGCAGATAATTCAGAAACTCGTCTGGCAGAAGAGATAGCCAAAAGGAACAAAACTTTCCAATAAAGTAATTTGATGTCCAACGAATGCATAGGTTCAAACGGAGGAGCTTGAAGAGCCCCCAGAACCAAATTCAAACTCCAAGGAGGAGAAATTGACTTAATGACAGGTTTTATACGAACCAAAGCTTGTACAAAACAAAGAATATCAGGAAGATTAACAATCTTTCTGTGAAAAAGAACAGAAAGAGCAGAGATTTGTCCTTTCAAGGAACTTGCAGACAAACCTTTATCCAAACCATCCTGAAGAAATTGTAAAATTCTCGGAATTCTAAAAGAATGCCAGGAAAAATGATGAGAAAGACACCAAGAAATATAAGTCTTCCAGACTCTATAATATATCTCCCTAGATACAGATTTACGAGCCTGTAACATAGTATTAATCACAGAGTCAGAGAAACCTCTTTGACTAAGAATCAAGCGTTCAATCTCCATACCTTTAAATTTAAGGATTTGAGATCCTGATGGAAAAAAGGACCTTGCGACAAAAGGTCTGGTCTTAACGGAAGAGTCCACGGTTGGCAAGAGACCATCCGGACAAGATCCGCATAGCAAAACCTGTGAGGCCATGCTGGAGCTACCAGCAGAACAAACGAGCATTCCTTCAGAATCTTGGAGATTACTCTTGGAAGAAGAACTAGAGGCGGAAAGATATAGGCAGGATGATACTTCCAAGGAAGTGACAATGCATCCACTGCTTCCGCTTGAGGATCCCTGGATCTGGACAGATACCTGGGAAGTTTCTTGTTTAGATGAGAGGCCATCAGATCTATTTCTGGAAGTCCCCACATTTGAACAATCTGAAGAAATACCTCTGGGTGAAGAGACCATTCGCCCGGATGTAACGTTTGGCGGCTGAGATAATCCGCTTCCCAATTGTCTATACCTGGGATATGAACCGCAGATACTAGACAGGAGCTGGATTCCGCCCATACCAGAATTCAAGATACTTCCTTCATAGCCAGAGGACTGTGAGTCCCTCCTTGATGATTGATGTATGCCACAGTTGTGACATTATCTGTCTGAAAACAAATGAACGATTCTCTCTTTAGAAGAGGCCATGACTGAAGAGCTATGAAAATTGCACGGAGTTCCAAAATATTGATCGGTAATCTCACCTCCCTGAGATTCCCAAACCCCTTGTGCTGTCAGAGACCCCCAAACAGCTCCCCAACCTGTCAGACTTGCATCTGTTGAAATTACAGTCCAGGTCGGAAGAACAAAAGAAGCCCCCTGAACTAAACGATGGTGATCTGTCCACCACATCAGAGAGTGTCGTACAATCGGTGTTAAAGATATTAATTGAGATATCTTTGTGTAATCCCTGCCCCACTGGTTCAGCATACAGAGCTGAAGAGGTCGCATGTGAAAACGAGCAAAGGGGATCGCGTCCGATGCTGCAGTCATAAGACCTAGAATTTCCATGCATAAAGCTACCGAAGGGAATGATTGTGACTGAAGGTTTCGACAAGCTGATATCAACTTTAGACGTCTCTTGTTTGTCAAAGACAGAGTCATGGACACTGAATCTATCTGAAAGCCTAAAAAGGTTACCCTTGTCTGAGGAATCAATGAACTTTTTGGTAAATTGATCCTCCAACCATGATCTTGAAGAAACAACACAAGTCGATTCGTATGAGATTCTGCTAAATGTGAAGACTGAGCAAGTACCAAGATATCGTCCAAATAAGGAAATACCACAATACCCTGTTCTCTGATTACAGACAGAAGGGCACCGAGAACCTTTGTAAAAATTCTTGGGGCTGTAGCTAGGCCAAACGGTAGAGCCACAAACTGGTAATGCTTGTCTAGGAAAGAGAATCTCAGAAACTGATAGTGATCTGGATGAATCGGAATATGCAGATATGCATCCTGTAAATCTATTGTGGACATATAATGCTCTTGCTGAACAAAAGGCAGGATAGTCCTTACAGTTACCATTTTGAATGTTGGTATCCTTACATAACGATTCAATATTTTTAGATCCAGAACTGGTCTGAAGGAAATTATTCCATTCCCTGGAAATTACTTCAGAAATAGCACCAGGGACAGGAAAAACTTCTGGAATAACTACAGGAGATTTAAAAACCTTATCTAAACGTTTAGATTTAGTATCAAGAAGACTAGAATCCTCAATTTCTAATGCAATTAGGACTTCTTTAAGTAAAGAACGAATAAATTCCATTTTAAATAAATATGAAGATTTATCAGCATCAACCTCTGAGACAGAATCCTCTGAATCAGAAGAACCAATATCAGTATCAGAATGATGATGTTCATTTAAAAATTCATCTGAAAAATTAGAAGTTTTAAAAGACTTTTTACGTTTACTAGAAGGAGGAATAACAGACATAGCCTTCTTAATGGATTTAGAAACAAAATCTCTTATGTCATCAGGAACACTCTGAGTATTAGATGTTGACGGAACAGCAACAGGTAATGTAACAGTACTAAAGGAAATATTATCTGCATTAGCAAGTTTGTCATGACAAACAGTACAAACAACAGCTGGAGGAACAGATACCAAAAGTTTACAGCAGATACACTTAGCTTTGGTAGATCCAGCCCCAGGCAGTGATTTTCCAGAAGTATCTTCTGACTCAGCTTCAACGTGGGACATCTTGCAATATGTAATAGAAAAAACAACATATAAAGCAAAATTGATCAAATTCCTTAAATGACAGTTTCAGGAATGGGAAAAAAAATGCCATAGAACAAGCTTCTAGCAACCAGAAGCACAAAATAATGAGACTTAAATAATGTGGAGACAATAGTGACGCCCATATTTTTTAAGCGCCAAAAAAGACGCCCACATTATTTGGCGCCTAAATGCTTTTGGCGCCAAAATGACGCCACATCCGGAACGCCGACACCTTTGGCACAAAAAAACTTCAAAAATGACGCAACTTCCGGCGACACGTATGACGCCGGAAACAGAAAAAAAATTTGCGCCAAAAAAGTCAGCGCCAAGAATGACGCAATAAAATGAAGCATTTTCAGCCCCCGCGAGCCTAACAGCCCACAGGGAAAAGTCAAATTTTTAAGGTAAGAAAAAATGATTTATTCATATGCATTATCCCAAATATGAAACTGACTGTCTGAAATAAGGAATGTTGAACATCCTGAGTCAAGGCAAATAAATGTTTGAATACATATATTTAGAACTTTATAAAAAAGTGCCCAACCATAGCTTAGAGTGTCACAGAAAATAAGACTTACTTACCCCAGGACACTCATCTACATGTAGTAGAAAACCAAACCAGTACTGAAACGAGAATCAGTAGAGGAAATGGTATATATAAGAGTATATTGTCGATCTGAAAAGGGAGGTAAGAGATGAATCTCTACGACCGATAACAGAGAACCTATGAAATAGACCCCGTAGAAGGAGATCACTGCATTCAAATAGGCAATACTCTCCTCACATCCCTCTGACATTCACTGCACGCTGAGAGGAAAACCGGGCTCCAACCTGCTGCGGAGCGCATATCAACGTAGAATCTAGCACAAACTTACTTCACCACCTCCATAGGAGGCAAAGTTTGTAAAACTGATTTGTGGGTGTGGTGAGGGGTGTATTTATAGGCATTTTGAGGTTTGGGAAACTTTGCCCCTCCTGGTAGGAATGTATATCCCATACGTCACTAGCTCATGGACTCTTGCTAATTACATGAAAGAAATAGTCCTTATAGTCACCATCTTGAAAGTTGGGACTCTTACAAAACAATTAAAAAACTTCAGATCCAGAACTGGCCTGAATACATTTTCTTTCTTTGGGACAATAAATAGATTCGAATAAAACCCCAGACTCTGTTCCTGAAACAGAACTGGTATTATTATACCTGAAAGCTCTAGATCTGAAACACACTTCAGAAAAGCCTGAGCCTTCACCGGATTTGCTGGAACGTGAGAAAGAATCTTCTCACAGGAGGTCTTACTCCGAGTCCTATTCGATACCCTTGAGCTTATCATGGCAACTGTTACATACTACAGCTGTAGATATAATTGCAGCTAACTTACAATAGATACACTTAGCTTTGGTAGAACTGTGATCAGACAGCAGGGTTCCAACAGTTGCTTCTGAGACAGGATCAGATTGAGACATCTTGCAAAATGTAAAAGAAAAAACAACATTAAAGCAAAATTTAGAATTTCCTTATATGGCAGTTTCAGGAATGGGAAAAAATGCAAATAGCATGGCCCTCTGAGTATATAGAAGGAAAGAGGCATATAGGAAGTGGGGTGAAAAATAAAGATTTTTTTTTGGCGCCAAGTATGATACACGACGCAAAAGGAAGTTTAAAATTTTCTGGCGCCAATAACATCCGGAAATGATGCAACTCGGGTCATAAAAGACGCAACCTCATGCAAGGAAAACCTGGCTTCAACTAAGTTGCCAGAAATTACGAACTTGCGTCATCAAAGACGTACCTTTGCACCAAAAAAATTCTTGCGCCAAGAATGACACAATAAATAACAGCATTTTGCGCACTTGCGAGCCTAATTTTGCCCGAGAAAGAAAAAACAGTCAATTTGAAAAAAAGGACTATACCCCAGGTAAGACAAATAACTTCCTAAACATGCTTCCCAAACTGAAACTGACAGTCTGCAAAAGGAAATATACATAGACCTGACTCATGGCAAATATAAGTAAAATACATATATTTAAAACTTTAATACATAAAGCGCCAAACCATAGCTGCAAGTGTCTTAAATAAGAAAAACATCGGTCGTATATAAGAGTATATTGTCGATCTTAAAAGGGAGGTAGGAGATGAATCCCTACGACCGATAACAGAGTTTTGAAAAGATTTCCCGCGAGGAAAACCATAACATCAATATGCGATACTCCCTTCACATCCATCTGACAAACATTGGGCTACAAAATGCTTAGAAGCGCTTATAGAAGAAATCAAGCACAAACTTACTTCACCACCTCCATAGGAGGCAAAGTTTGTAAAACTAAATTGTGGGTCTGGTGAGGGGTATATTTATAGGCATTTTGGAGGTTTGGGAAACTTTGCCCCTCCTGGTAGGATTGTATATCCCACACGTCACTAGCTCATGGACTCTTGCCAATTACATGAAAGAAAACCTCTTTATTTAGAGACCATTACCCGGAGAGAAGAGCCTGCTTGCTCAAAAAAAAAAAAAACGCTTCTCCACACTTGGAATGTGGATGGCTGATATTTGGCATTGGTATGTCTCCACTCATTGCAAAATACAAGACACTCCAAGCATTGCCAGAAAGCTAAGACTTCCGCACTGGTGATTAACATAGGCCATGGTAGTGATGTTGACTGATTGAAATCGACTATAACTGACAGAATGTAACTGGTGCCATGACAGAAGAGCATTGAAGATGGCCCTCAGCACTAGAATGTTGATAGGTAGAATCGCTTCTTCTGGTTGCTAGGTTCTTGGAGTTCTCAGAATCCCACAAAAGCACCCCACCCTGTCAAACTCTCGTCTGTTAAAATTTCCCAGGAAGGGTGCAGGAAGCACATGCCCTGGAGAATGGGTTCCTGAGACAGCAACCAGGAGAGATAATTTCTCGTCTGTGGATAGAGAGATATTACCGATATTACCTGAGACAGGTCTGGTCTGAATGATTCACATTCCATTGCCTGAGCATACATAACTGTAGAGATCTCAGATGAAAGCAGGCAAAAGGAATAGCGTCCGAAGCAGCAACCATAAGACCTACCACCTCCATACATTGAAACACCAAAAGTCGAGGAGTGGTTTAAAGGGACAGTCAAGTCCAAAAAAACTTTCATGATTTAAATAGGGAATGTAATTTTAAACAATATTCCATTTTACTTTTATCACCAATTTTGCTTTGTTCTCTTCTCTTGGTATTTTTAGTTGAAAGCTAAACCTAGGCAGTTCATATGCTAATTTCTTAGACCTTGAAGACTGCCTCTAATCTGAATGAATTTTGACCACTAGAGGGCATTCGTTCATGTGTTTCATATAGATAACATTGAGCTCATGTATGTGAAGTAACCCTGGAGTGAGCACTGATTGGCTAAAATGCATGTCTGTCAAAAGAACTGAAACAAGGGAGTAGTTTGCAGAGGCTTAGATACAAGGTAATCACAAAGGTAAAAAGTGTATTTCTATAACAGTGTTGGGTATGCAAAACTGGGGAATGGGTAATAAAGGGATTATCTTTCTTTTTAAACAACAACATTTCTGGTGTTGACTGTCCCTTTAAAGTAAATAGCAGAAATGGTTGCACATGTTTGGTAGATATATGCTCGATACTGCTTGGCTGAAGGATGTGCGGGGAAGCAGTGTTGAGATGATGAAGAGAACAGCTGTGACAACTATTGGATTCCATATCGGAATCAGTCTAATGTTACTATGGTATTGAAGTGTATGGTAACTTGTTTATGGCCTGTAACTGTGCTTGACATGTAACACCGGTCATTAGCATTGAGACAACCATGATGCAACATATGTATTTAACATGTTGTAATCGAACAAAATAAAAAAGAATTTCAACTAAAGTTAACAGCAGGCAGCCTGAAATTTCTCCTTGCGTTGATCTGTGAGATAAATATGCATGCTGATAGAACCTGATGATCCCTAGGAAGTTCACTCTTGTGTTGGGAGTAATATAACTCTTTTAGGTTTAATTTCCAGATATGCATCCCAAGATACCAGAGAAGCTTCTCTGTGTGAGATGTTGCTAAATGTAAAGATGTCGCCTGAACCAAGATGTTGTCCAAATATGGCGCTACCGCAATGCCCTGTAGTCTGACTACAGCTAGGATGGCCCTCAATACTTTTGTAAAAATCCTGGGAGTCATAGCTAGGCTAAATGGGAGAGCTATAAATTGGTAATGCTTGTCCAGGAAAACAAAATGAAGGTACTAGTAATGATCTCAGTGAATTGGAATATGAAGGTATGAGTCCTTCAAATCTATAGTAGTCATGAACTGAGCTTCCTGCATGAGAAGAATGGACCCTTACAAACTTGTTGAGGCACATCAGGTCTAAGATGGGATGAGAGGTTTGAATAGAATCCTCTTCCCCCCTCTGCCTGTGGCACGGGGACAATAACACCTATAGATACCAGATCGTCTGCACAGCGTAAGAAGCCTGTTTTTTTTCCTGACTTTCGCAAGATCCTTGATAGAAGGAGCCTGCCACTTGGAAGGCGAGAACAGAAACCTATTTTGTATCCCTGATATATGATGTCCAGAACCCAAGGGTCCTGAATGGACTGAGCCCAAACCTCCTGAAACAGAGCTAACCTGCCCCCTACTTGACTTGAGACAAGGCCGGGGGCCGACCCTTCATGCTGATCTGGCGTCAATTTCTTGGCCTGTTTGTTCTTGTTCCACACCGGGGTTTGGCTTCCAGTTACTCCTCGTTGCATCAGACTTGGCTATTGAAGTACTCCTCTGTGTCTTGTTTGGACGAAAGAAGCGAAAACTTCCCATAGGACGTCCCTTCTAGCTTTCTTATCCTGGGGAAGAAAAGCACGCTTACCGCCAGCGGAATCCAGGCCCCCGCCAAATAAGGATTATCTCTTAAAAGGCCAAAGATAGTAACCTAGACTTCGAGACCAATTCCGCTGACCAACACTTTTCCCAGAGAGCCCTCCTAGCTAGTACAGCGAAGTTCTTGGCACTGAGACAAATTATTTTAATAATGGCATCACAAATAAAGGAATTGGCTGTCTTTAGGGCCTGAATGCAGTCTTGGATATCCTCTAGAGGGGATTCTACTGAAATTAGTTCAGATAATGAGTCACATCAAAAAGTGGCAGGCCCAGCTACATCAGCAATACCTACGGCTGGTTGGAAAAGCAAACCTCCCAGAAGGACCTTTCTCAGATATCCCTCTGACTTCCCATATATTGGGTCCTTGATGTACGTCTTATCTTCCAGAGGGATAGTAGTGCATTTAGCCAGGGTGAAGATGGCAACGTCTACCTTAGGGACAGTATGCCACACTTCAAAATAGCTATCTAGAAAAGAAAACTTTTTAAAAAATTTTTTGGAGAAGGACAAAATGGAACAACATAATTTATGTAACAACTTACTTGATAAATCAATTTCTTTCATAGTTGCAAGAGTCCATGAGCTAGTGACTTATGGGATAAACCTACCAGGAGGGGGAAAAGTTTCCCAAACCTCAAAATGCCTATAAATATACCTCCTACCTCACTCATACCTTAGTTTAACGTGTAGCCAAGAAGTGAGGTGTAAAAGAAGGAGTAAAAGCATACAAAAAGAGGAATTGGAAAAAATAAAGTGCTTAATACAAAATAATCATAACCACAAAAAATAGGGTGGGTCTCATGGACTCTTGCCACTATGAAAGAAATGAATTTATCAGGTAATTTCTTACATAAATTATGATTTCTTTCATGTAAGTGGCAAGAGTCCATGAGCTAGTGACGTATGTGATATAATACCCAAGATGTGGAAATCCACGAGTCACTAGAGAGGGAGGGATAAAATAACAACAGCTAAATCCACTGAGAAATGAAATCCAAAATAATTAAGTTTTCTTTTAAAAAATTCTAAAAAACTCAAATCAAAAAGGCATTAGAATCAAACTGAGACAACTGCCTGAAGAACCTTTCTACCAAAGGCTGCTTCCGAGGAAGCAAACACATCAAAATGGTAGTAAAAGTATGCAAAGAATACAAAGTTGATGCTTTGCAAATTAGATCAACTGAAGCTTCATTCTTAAAAGCCCAAGAAGTGGCAACTGATCTAGTAGAATGAGCTGTACTCTCTAAGGCGGAGACTGCCCCGCCTCTAAGTAGAATGAGCTGTACTCTCTAAGGCGGAGACTGCCCCGCTTTGTGAATCAAAAGTTTCAACCAAGGATGCCAAAGAGGCTTTCTGACCTTTCCTGGAACCAGAAAACATAACAAATAGACTAGAAGTCTTTCTGAAATCTTTAGTAGCCTCAACATAATATTTCAAAGCTCTTACCACATCCAAAGATTGTAGAGAACTTTTAAGAGTATTCTTATGATTAGGACACAAGGAAGTTACAACAATTTCCCTATTGATGTTAGAATTCACAACTTTAGGTAAAAATTTAAATGAAGTCCACAAAACAGCTTATCCTGATGGAAAATCAGAAAAGGAGACTCACAAGAGAGAGCAGACAATTCGGAAACTCTTCTAGCAGAAGAGATAGCCAAAAGAAATAACACTTTCCAAGAAAGCAGTTTCATATCCAAAGAATGCATAGGCTCAAAATGAGGAGCCTGCAAAATCTTCAAAACCAAATTGAGACTCCAAGGAGGAGAAATAGATTTAATAACGGGTTTGATATGAATCAAAGCCTGAACAAAACAGTGAATGTCAGGAAGTTTAGCAATCTTTCTATGAAATAAGACAGAAAGAGCAGAAATTTGTCCTTTCAAAGAATTTGCAGTCAAACCCTTATCCAAACCATCCTGAAGAAACTGTAAAATCCTAGGAATTCTGAAAGAATGCCAGGAATAATTATGAGTGGAGCACCATGAAATATAGGTTTTCCAAACCCAATGATAAATTTTCCTTGAAATCACTGAGTCAGGGAAACCTCTATGACTAAGCACTATGCGTTCAATATCCATGCCTTCAAATTTAGAGATTTAAAATCCTAATGGAAAAAAACGGTCCTTGAGAAAGAAGGTCTGGCCTTAAAGGAAGTGGACAAGGCTGGCAGCTGGACATCCGGACAAGATCCGCAAACCAAAACCTGTGAGCCCATGCTGGTGCTATCGGAAACACATGAGATTGCTCCATTATGATCTTGGAGATCACCCTTGGAAGAAGAACCAGAAAAAAAATATAAGCATGATGGTAAAACCAAGGAACTGCTAAGGCATCCACCATCTCCGCCTGAGGATCCTTGGACCTGAAAAGGTATCTGGGAAGCTTCTTGTTTAGACGAGAGGCCATCAGATCTATTTCTAGAAGACCCCACATCTGTACAAGATGAAAAAACACATCTGGATGGAGAGACCACTCCCCCGGATGTAAAGTCTGATGGCTGAGATAATCCGCTTCCCAATTGTCTACACCTGGGATATGATTGCAGAAATTAGACAAGAGTTGGATTTCGCCCAAGAAAGTATCCGAGATACTTCTTTCATTGCTGAAGGACTGTGAGTCTTTCCTTGATAAATGGCATATGCCACTGTTGTGATAATGTCTGCTTGAAAATTAATGTAAAGTTCTCTATTCAATAGAGGCCACGCCTGAAAAACTCTCAAAATATTCTAAAATATTGATTGGTAACCTCGCCTCTTGAGGTTTCCAAACCTCTTGTGCTGTCAGAGACCCCCAGACAGCTCCCCAACCTGTAAGTCTTACATATGTTGTGATCACAGTCTAGGTAGGACAAACAAATGAGGCCCATTGAACAATAAGGTGATGATGCAATCACCAAGTCAGAGAGAGTTGAATGTTTGGATTTAAGTATATCAGTTGTGATATTGGAGTATAAATCCTGCACCATTGGTGCAACTTGCAAAGTTGTAGAGGTCTCATATTAAACCGAGCAAAGGGGATTGCGTCCGATGCTGCAATCATGAGACCTAAAACTTCCATGCACATAGCCACTGAAGGGAATGATAGAGACTGAAGGTTTAGACCAGCTAAAACTAACTTCATTCGTCTCTTGTCTGTCAGAGAAAGAGTCATGAACACGCTCCTCCAGCGGGAGCTTGGTGATTGAAGCGGGGGGGGGGGGGGGAGGTGAGGCCAAATGTAGCCTCTTTGTACAAATCCGCTCCGGATAAACCAGTCTGCTGGCAATCGGATTGCTTACCCTTTCTCAAATTAGGCAACAAGCCATTAGAGAGGGAAAATAATAAAATCAGGACTTACCCAGCTTCTGTCCTAAGAAGAAATCCTGTAACACAAAGGAAAATCAGTGTAACTAACACTATTTGACTAAAAGAGAGGATAGCATAATAACCTGCGACATCCACAGCGAACATGCAACATACACTCTACCAAGAGAATTACATGGCTTTCCACAACTCCCCTGTCCTCTCTTGCAGAAAACAATCTATTGAGAACAATAAATTCAGAATCTTCAGCAGAGTACCTCTCTCTGCCTACCTCCATGAACGAGGCAAAGAACTACTGGTAGGATAGGGAAAGTAGGAGGGATATTCAATGCTCTGATTGGGAGTGTCTTTGCCTCCTCCTAGTGGCCAGGTGAGGTATTTCCCAAAGGTTATTAATGGAATTTGTGGACTTTCACTGCCATTAGAAAGAAAACAAAAAAATAGAGTGGTCAAAAAGGGAAAGAGATGAAAGAGTAGGACAGAGAGGCAAGGCGCAAAACAATGAGAGTGACCAGACGGAAGGTAACTGACCAAAGTAAAGGGTTTGAATCGATAAAACGTAATCAAAATGAGACCCCTTCACTACTATCACCTCTACAGCTTTGCCACTGATTGTCACTCTGTGTTGCTCCACCTTCTGCATATGCTGCCGTTCTAATGACTCAAGAGCCTGCAAGATGGGAAGAGAAAAATTACTTTTCACTTATAAAAGTACTAATGAAATCTATACTGTACTTACGCCTGAATGTATTTAGTTGAGACAGAACAAATGCAATATACCTAATAAAATAGTGTCTGCCCCCCAAGAGACATGTTTGGTGAATGTGTTGTCATACAGTTGAAAGTCCTGAAGAATATTCTCAGCAAAAAAAAATTAAAAGTTGGACAGTTAAAAGAGACATGAAACCCACATTTTTTATTTCATGATTTAGAAAGATTATGTGCTTTTAAACAACTTTCTAATTTACTTCTATTATCTAATTTGCTTCATTCTCATACTATCCTTTGCTGAAAAGCATATCTAGATAGGCTCAGTAGCGGCTGATTGGTGGCTGCACATAGATGCCTCATGTGATTGGCTCACCCATGTGCATTGCTATTTCTTCAACAAAGAATATCTAAAGAATGAAGCAAATTAGATAATAGAAGTAAATTGGAATGTTGTTTAAAATTGAATTCTCAACCTGAATCATGAAAGAAAAAGTTTGGGTTTAGTGTCCCTTTAACAAATACACAAATGGACAGTGAGATCTAGCGAGTAAAAATTGAATCTTTTCACATTATTATAATATATTGGTGTAAGTAATAATGTGTACACAGAGCCAGCAATTGTTGAAGAAGATGTATTTCTACCCACCACATTATCTCTCTGGCATGAGCGGATTTTAATTGGCATGACCTTAAAATGTTGCGAGTCAGGATAATTGTCCTAAGAATCAATACTTTTGGACCAGATGATGAGTGGAGCGCAAACATTTGCACCCGAGCGATAAGGGGTTTATCACGGGGCTTTGCACTGGTATTACAAGTTGAAAGTAAACATGATCGATTGAGCCCTGGTTAACTGTTTCACGAAACATAAAAGTTGCACAAAATACATAAAAAATGCATTAAAAAGTACAGTTAAACTAATAATAACACCATCTATAGATGATGCACAAGAAAGCCCGCAAACAATTTGCTGAAGAAAAGCAGACTAAGGACATGGATTGCTGGAACCATGTCCTGTGGTCTGATGAGACTAAGATAAACGTATTTGGTTCAGATGGTGTCAAGTGTGTGTGGCAGCAACCAGGTGAGGAGAACAAAGATAAGTTTGTCTTGCCTAGAGCATGGTGGTGGGAGTGTCATGGTCTGGGTCTGCATGAGTGCTGCTTGCTCTGGGGACCTACAGTTCATTGAGGTAACCATGAATGCCAACATGTACTGTGACATACTAAAGCAGAGCTTGATCCCCTCCCTTAGGAGACTGGGCCGCAGGGCAGTATTCCAACATGATAACAAAACCAAACACACCTCCAAAACGACCCCTGCCTTGCTAAAGAAGCTGAGGGTAAAGGTGATGGACTGGCCAAGCGTGTCTCCAGGCCTTAACCCTTTTGAGCATCTGTGGGGCATCCTCAAACGGAAGGTGGGGGAGCGCAAGGTCTCTAACATCCACCAGCTCCGTGATGTCATCATGGGGGAGTGGAAGAGGACTCCAGTGGCAACCTGTGAAGCTCTGGTGAACTCCATGCCCAAGAGGGTTAAGGCAGTCCTGGAAAATAATGGTGGCCACACAAAAACATAATTTATGTAAGAACTTACCTGATAAATTCATTTCTTTCATATTAGCAAGAGTCCATGAGCTAGTGACGTATGGGATATACATTCCTACCAGGAGGGGCAAAGTTTCCCAAACCTTAAAATGCCTATAAATACACCCCTCACCACACCCACAATTCAGTTTAACGAATAGCCAAGAAGTGGGGTGATAAGAAAAAAGTGCGAAAGCATATAAAATAAGGAATTGGAATAATTGTGCTTTATACAAAAAAATCAAAACCACCACAAAAAAGGGCGGGCCTCATGGACTCTTGCTAATATGAAAGAAATTAATTTATCAGGTAAGTTCTTACATAAATTATGTTTTCTTTCATGTAATTAGCAAGAGTCCATGAGCTAGTGACGTATGGGATAATGATTACCCAAGATGTGGATCTTTCCACGCAAGAGTCACTAGAGAGGGAGGGATAAAATAAAGACAGCCAATTCCTGCTGAAAATAATCCACACCCAGAATAAAATTTTAATGAAAAAACATAAGCAGAAGATTCAAACTGAAAACACTGCCTGAAGTACGTTTCTACCAAAAACTGCTTCAAAAGAAGAAAACACATCAAAATGGTAGAATTTAGTAAAGTTATGCAAAGAGGACCAAGTTGCTGCTTTGCAAATCTGATCAACCGAAGCTTCATTCCTAAACGCCCAGGAAGAAGAACTGACCTAGTAGAATGAGCTGTAATCCTTTGAGGCGGAGTGTTACCCGACTCAACATAGGCATGATGAAATAAAGATTTCAACCAAGATGCCAAAGAAATGGCAGAAGCTTTCTGGCCTTTTCTAGAACCGGAAAAGATGACAAATAGACTAGAAGTCTTTCGGAAAGACTTAGTAGCTTCAACATAATATTACAAAGCTCTAACAGCATCCAAAGAATGCAATGATTTCTCCTTAGAATTCATAGGATCAGGACATAATGAAGGAACCACAATTTCTCTACTAATGTTGTTAGAATTCACAACCTTAGGTAAAAAATTCAAAAGAAGTTCGCAGCACCGCCTTATCCTGATGCAAAATCAGAAAAGGAGACTCACAAAAAAGAGTAGATAATTCAGAGACTCTTCTGGCAGAAGAGATGGCCAAAAGAAACAAAACTTTCCAAGAAAGTAATATAACGACCAAAGAATGCATGGGTTCAAAAGGAGGAGCTTGAAGAGCCCCCAGAACCAAATTCAAACTCCAAGGAGGAGAAATCGACTTAAAGACAGGTTTTATACGAACCAAAGGTTGTACAAAACAATAAATATCAGGAAGATTAGCAAACCTTCTGTGAAAAAGAACAGAAAGAGCAGAGATTTGTCTTTCAAGGAACTTGCGGACAAACCTTTATCTAAACCATCCTGAAGAAACTGTAAAATTCTCGGTATTCAAAAAGAATGCCAAGAAAAAAGATGAGAAAGACACTAAGAAATATAAGTCTTCCAGACTCTATAATATATCTCTCTAGATACAAATTTACGAGCCTGTCACATAGTATCAATCACAGAGTCAGAGAAACCTCTTTGACCAACAATCAAGCGTTCAAACTCCATACCTTAAAATTAAGGTTTTGAGACAGAAAGACTGGTCTTAACGGAAGAGTCCACAGCTGGCAAGAGGCCATCCGGACAAGATCCGCATACCAAAACCTGTGAGGCCATGCTGGAGCTACCAGCAGGACAAACGAGCATTCCTTTAGAATATTGGAGAATACCCTTGGAAGAACTAGAGGCGGAAAGATATAGGCAGGATGACACTTGAAAGGAAGAGATAATGCATCCACTGCCTCCGCCCGAGGATCCCGGGATCCGGACAGATACCAGGGAAGTTTCTTGTTTAGATGAGAAGCCATCAGATCTATTTCTGGGAGTTCCCACATTTGAACAATCTGAGGAAATACCTCTGGGTGAAGAGACCATTCGCCCAGGTGCAACGTTTGGCGACTGAGATAATCCGCTTTCCAATTGTCCATACCTGGGATATGAACCGCAGAGATTAGACAGGAGCTGGATTCCGCCCAAACCAAAATTCGAGATACTTCTTTCATAGCCAGAGGACTGTGAGTCCCTCCTTGATGATTGATGTATGCCACAGTTGTGACATTGTCTGTCTGAAAACAAATGAACGATTCTCTCTTTAGAAGAGGCCAAGACTGAAGAGCTCTGAAAATTGCACGGAGTTCCAAAATATTGATCGGTAATCTCACCTCCTGAGATTCCCAAACTCCTTGTGCCGTCAGAGATCCCCACACAGCTCCCCAACCTGTGAGACTTGCATCTGTTGAAATTACAGTCCAGGTCGGAAGCACAAAAGAAGCCCCCTGAATTAAACGATGGTGATCTGTCCACCACGTTAGAGAGTGTCGTACAATCGGTTTTAAAGATATTAATTGAGATATCTTTGTGTAATCCTTGCACCATTGATTCAGCATACAGAGCTGAAGAGGTCGCATGTGAAAACGAGCAAAGGGGATCGCGTCCGATGCAGTAGTCATAAGACCTAGAATTTCCATGCATAAGGCTACCGAAGGGAATGATTGTGACTGAAGGTTTCGACAAGCTGAAATCAATTTTAGACGTCTCTTGTCTGTTAAAGACAGAGTCATGGACACTGAATCTATCTGGAAACCCAGAAAGGTTACCCTTGTCTGAGGAATTAATGAACTTTTTGGTGAATTGATCCTCCAACCATGAACTTGAAGAAACAACACAAGTCGATTCGTATGAGATTCTTCGAAAATGAGAAGACTGAGCAAGTACCAAGATATCGCCCAAATAAGGAAATACCAAAACCCTGTTCTCTGATTACAGAAAGAAGGGCACCGAGAACCTTTGAAAAAAAAAATTCTTGGAACTGAGGCTAGGCCAAACGGTAGAGCCACAAAACTGGTAATGCTTGTCTAAAAAGAGAATCTCAGACACTAAAAGTGATCTGGATGAATCGGAATATGCAGATACACATCCTGTAAATCTATTGTAGACATATAATGCCCTTGCTAAACAAAAGGCAGGATAGTCCTACAGTAACCATCTTGAATGTTGGTATCCTTACATAACGATTCAATATTGATAGATCCGGAACTGGTCTGAAGGAATTGACCTTCTTTGGTACAATGAAGAGATAAAATAAAACCCCAGCCCCTGTTCCAGAACTGGAACTGGCATAATTACTCCAGCCAACTCTAGATCTGAAACACATTTCAGAAATGCTGAGCCTTTGCTGTGTTAACTGAGACACGGGAAAGAAAAAAATCTCTTAGCAGGAGGCCTTAACTTGAAGCCAATTCTGTACCTTTCTGAAACAATGTTCTGAAACCAGAGATTGAGAACGGAATTGATCCAAATTTCTTTGAAGAAAACGTAATCTGCCCCATACCAGCTGAGCTGGAATAAGGGCCGCACCTTCATGGGTACTTAGGAGCTGGCTATAGATTTCTATAAGGTTTGGATATATTCCAAACTGGAAATAGTTTCCAAACTGATACCGCTCCTGAGGATGAAGGATCAGGCTTTTGTTCCTTGTTGTGAGGAAAGGAACGAAAAAGACTATTAGACCTAAATTTACCTTAGATTTTTTATCCTTTGGTAAAAAAGTTCCCTTCCTTCCAGAAACAATTGAGATAATAATTTAATACCCTGGAAAGAAAGGGAAAGCAAAGTTGACTTAGAAGACATATCAGCATTCCAAGTTTAATCCATAAAGCTTTTCTAGCTAAAATAGCTAGAGACATATACCTGACATCAACTCTAATGATATCAAAAGATGGTATCACCAATAAAATTATTAGCATGTTATAGAATAATAATAATGCTATAAAATTATGATCTGTTACTTGTTGCGCTAAAGCTTCTAACAAACAGTTGAAGCTGCAGCAACATCCGCTAAAAATATAGCAGGTCTAAGAAGATTACCTGAACATAAGTAAGCTTTTCTTAGAAAGGATTCAATTTTCCTTAAATAAAGTACTATCTGCCGTAGGAACAGTAGTACATTTAGCAGGAGTAGAGACAGCCCCATAACCTTAGGGATTTTGTCCCAAAAAAACTCTAATCTGTCAGATGGCACAGGATATAATTGCTTAAACGTTTAGAAGGAGTAAAAGAATTACCCAAATTATTCCATTCCCTGGAAATTACTTCAGAAATAGCATCAGGGAGATTAAACACTTCTGGAATAACTACAGGAGATTTAAAAACCTTATTTAAACGTTTAGATTTAGTATCAAGAGGACCAGAATCCTCTATTTCTAATGCAATTAATACTTCTTTAAATAAAGAACGAATAAATTCCATCTTGAACAAATACAAAGATTTATCAGTATCAGAATGATGATGTTCATTTTAAAAATTCATCTGAAAAAAGAGAAGTTTTAAAAGACTTTTATGTAAACTAGAAGGAGAAATAACAGACATAGCCTTCTTAATGGATTTAAAAAATAAAATCTCATATGTTTATCAGGAACACTCTGAAAATTAGATGCTGACGGAACAGCAACAGGTAATGTAACAGTACTAAAGGAAATTTTATCTGCATTAATAAGTTTGTCATGACATGCAATACAAACAACAGCTGGAGGAACAGATACCAAAAATTATAGCAGATACACTTAGCTTGGTAGCTCCAGCACTAGACAGCGATTTTCCTGTAGTATCTTCTGACTCAGATGCAACGTGAGACATCTTGCAATATGTAAGACAAAAAAACAACATATAAAGCAAAATTGATCAAATTCCTTAAATGACAGTTTCAGGAATGGGAAAAAATGCCAAAGAACAAGCTTCTAGCAACCAGAAGCAATGAAAAATGAGACTAAAATAATGTGGAGACAAAAGCGACGCCCATATTTTTTAGCGCCAAATCAGACGCCCACATTATTTGGCGCCTAAAATGCTTTTGGCGCCAAAAATGACGCCACATCCGGAACGCCGACATTTTTGGCGCAAAATAACGTAAAAAAAAAATGACGCAACTTCCGGCGACACGTATGACGCCGGAAACGGAAAAGAATTTTTGCGCCAAAAAAGTCCGCGCCAAGAATGACGCAATAAAATGAAGCATTTTCAGCCCCCGCGAGCCTAACAGCCCACAGGGAAAAAAGAGTCAAATTTTTAAAGGTAAGAAAAAAATGATTAATTCAAATGCATTATCCCAAATATGAAACTGACTGTCTGAAAAATAAGGAAAGTTGAACATTCTGAGTCAAGGCAAATAAATGTTTGAATACATATATTTAGAACTTTATAAACAAAGTGCCCAACCATAGCTTAGAGTGTCACAGAAAATAAGATTTACTTACCCCAGGACACTCATCTACATGTTTGTAGAAAGCCAAACCAGTACTGAAACGAGAATCAGCAGAGGTAATGGTATATAAGAGTATATCGTCGATCTGAAAAGGGAGGTAAGAGATGAATCTCTACGACCGATAACAGAGAACCTATGAAATAGACCCCGTAGAAGGAGATCACTGCATTCAAATAGGCAATACTCTCCTCACATCCCTCTGACATTCACTGCACGCTGAGAGGAAAACTGGGCTCCAACTTGCTGCGGAGCGCATATCAACGTAGAATCTAGCACAAACTTACTTCACCACCTCCATCGGAGGCAAAGTTTGTAAAACTGAATTGTGGGTGTGGTGAGGGGTGTATTTATAGGCATTTTAAGGTTTGGGAAACTTTGCCCCTCCTGGTAGGAATGTATATCCCATACGTCACTAGCTCATGGACTCTTGCTAATTACATGAAAGAAATATTGACACTTTGGGCCCAATATGGACATTTCCACTTAGGGGTGTACTCACTTTTGTTGCCAAGGGTTTAGACATTAATGGATGTGTGTTGAGTTATTTTGAGGGGACAGCAAATGTACACAGTTATACAGGCTGTACACTAACTACTTTACATTGTAGCAAAGTGTCATTTTTTCAGTGTTGTCACATGAAAAGATATAATAAAATATTTACAAAAATGTGAGGGGTGTACTCACTTTTGTGGGAAACTGTATGTATGTATATATATATATATATATATATATATATATATATATATATATATATATGTATATATGTGTGTGTGTGTGTGTGTGTATGTATATGTGTGTGTGTACATATGAATTTATATTTTATATGTATTAACATTATTATTATTATTATCGGTTATTTGTAGAGCGCCAACAGATTCCGCAGCGCTATAAACAAAAGGGGGAGTACAACAAAACAATTATAGGGTAGAGGGCCCTGCCAAAAGTTGCACTGTTGTAGTCAGCTCTTAAGAAGGTGATCTACAAACAGCTGGACTTTTAGGCTTACATGCTAAGAGGGTTCAGGGGATTGCAGTGGAGGAGAAGAACTGGTATTAGGAAAGGTTAGTGTAGGTTGTATGCATCCCTAAACAGTAGAGTCTTTAGGGAGCACTTGAAGCTGTTAAATGAATGCCTCTGCCAGACTCATCTTCCTTACACGTCGCTCTTCATCTGCTGCGCCTCTCTGCCAATCCCTTCACTGGCTTCCTCTTGCCTCTAGGATCAAACACAAAACTCTCACTCTTACATACAAAGCCCTCAACTGCACTGCTCCCCCCTACATCTCAGACCTTGTCTCCAGATACTCTCCCTCCCGTCCCCTTCCCTCTGCTCATGACCTCCTACTCTCCTCCTCTCTTGTCACCTCATCACACTCCCGTTTACAGGACTTCTCCAGACTGGCTCCCATCTTGTGGAACTCTCTGCCACGCTCCACAAGATGGGAGCTCTGAAAACTTTTATACCTTCATCTTGTCCCCCATTACACGTCATTGGAAGAGATGTGGACAGTGGGGGTTAATTTAAAGAATGTATGATGCCATATATGTATTCTCTGTTTGCTCTGGTTATCTAAACTCTAAAAGTTGTTTTCATCCTTATAAATGAAGCATTCTATAGATGCTCTAATGTTGCATGTTTTGTTATGCCTATTCAGAAGCTTGATATTCCTGATTATCAAACTAGATTACAGATGTATTTTTAGCAGCATATTGTTATTCATACAGTTTAATTTACAGCTCTTCATGATAACCCACAGAGGTAGGCTCAACAGTACAGACGGGAGATATATGTAGCTTGTACCTTCTCAACAAAGTAGGAGACCTGCCTCATGGCCAGCGGCCGGGGCCGTGGGCAGTACCTACCAATCACAATATACAAGGTAATACGGTTATTGCGCAGAATCCTATTCCCCTCTACCTTATGCACCGCTGTCATAATCCTAATGAGGTCAATCTATGCCCATAGCATTTGATTATATATCTTGCCCACGCTGGCAGACAGCTAAATTTCACTACCCCCAAAACAAAACGAAAAAGATATTATTTTAGCAACTCACACAACACTATATTCATTATAAATCACATCACTCTAAAGTTCACTTGAAACTAACATATGCTTATACATCTAGTATCCACATATATGGCTAGGTCTCTCTTCCTTGCAGTCTGATTGTTTGAATGTTTTGCTAAAGCGTTATACAGGAGAATTATATTTATGCTGGGTGTGCGGCCTGGGAGCGACCTTTGTTTTTTGTATTTTTCTTTAGTTTCTTGTTTTTTATGTTTACTCACTGTTATGCTTTCCAATAACCCCTGGACTTTAACAAGACTATCAACTTTGGTCCAAGAGCGACCTAACATATGGTTATAAGGGGATGTAAAATGAGGACCTTACCCATCTCTCTCAGATATGATGTGAATATCTTTATAATGCTTACTTCATGTATGATGTATGTTATTAACTTCATGTCCTCAATAAAAAAATTAACAATAAAAAAAAAAAAAAAATAATCATGTATATATTTAGGCACAGATGTATAGTGTACCAAAAAATCATTAGATATTTGTATAAATATACACTGTTATTTGAAGAACACTGGAATGTCAAATATTCATATTTTTATGTCGGGTTAGCACAAATGAGAATATGCGATCGGTTTTGCAAGAGTGGGGTGTTCATTTTTTTTTTCTCTATTGACTTCTATAGGGGGAATATGCGAACGCACACAGAATATTCCAACTTCGGATTTTTGAGCTTGTTGGATTAGCGAGAGCATGAAAACAGTTTACTTTCAACACATAATATGAGCGCACCCCGACAAGCACAAAAACTTACTTCTAGCTCAATTAACGCTTGAGCAGAAGCGTTAAATTGCGCTTCACTCGTATCTGGCTCTTAAACGACAACAGATATTCTCCTTATTTACCAGTATAAGAAAAAGTGATTCTAGAGAGCATGTTGTAGTCTGATCAAGAAAACTCACCCTGCTCCAGGCAGAGTTATTTGGACCTATAAAAGAACCTCTAGCATGCTGGCACCTTTTCAATTTCTAATAATTTAGCAATAAATCTATTAACCGCTCAAACATTTAATCATTCTTCCAGAGGTTGTAATGGGGAGTCACAGAAAACATTTGAGGGCCAACCAATCAAAGTTGGCAAGGAACTGCTTACTCATTATGTGGGGCCTTAAAAAAAACAAGAGAAAGTAAAAGTAAAATCACAGAAGAATTTCTCACTAACTACCATAGAGAGCAAAAAAAATTAGGCTAAAGTTGTCCAACTCTTATAAGTGGATTTGTTATTTTTCTGCCCACCAGACTATTGCTTTTATTGTTAAATAAAAAAAAAAAAAAAGAGTAAATTACTCCCCTTCCATTCTACTAATGATACTAAAACTGACCTCTTTAGTCTGTAGTTTTAGGGTCTCCCTAAGTTCACTGATTAAGGTTTCTCTTTCTTTTAGCAGAATATTTCTTTCCTCTTTCAAAGATGCTTCAGTTTCACTCTTTATTTTCTCTTTCAAGGAAGTGTTCAACTGCAGCCCTAATTCCTCCAAGGAGGTCTTAAGTTGCTCTGCTGCTCTATGCAGATCTTCATGAAGAGCTTCCTCACGTTCTCTAAAAAAAAATGACAGCAACAAGTCTTAACAAAATTTTGGTGAAAATGCATACCTGGTTTAATTATTAAACCAAGATAAAAGATCTAAGAATGAAGAGAGGAGTAGGTGTGGTCTTGGAATGGATCACTTCTAGTTTAAAGGGTGGCCCTATGTATGGTAGCATGGTTGCTTTGTGAGTGAAGTATGATTTAGGTCTGGTATGGATATGGTATGTGGAGCATGTAATATATGGGATTTGCTTGAAGTGGACACCACTTTTGACTTGTAGGTGAAAGATTTGGTCTACCAGGCCTGATGTTGAGTACAGTAAGACAAGATGACTACACAAAATCCAAATCCCTCTAGTTCTCACCTTATTCTTTTTTCCTCTGTCTCTCTTTCTATTCTTAGTTCAGATTCTAGCATTTGAAGTCTTTCTGTCTGAATCTCTCTCATTCTGGCTTCCTCCTTCTGCATTTCTAGTTCCAGTGTTTCCCTCAAGGTCCTGAGTGATAGAAAGTTATAGGCTGCTGTTTGTGTAACCAAGAAACCAACACTGCAACACCTCTAAGGGTGTCCACAAGCTTGTTATTCAATCTCTCAAGACTGTTCGCTAGACCCCCACCTTAAAAAGAGATCCCTGCCCTGCTTTCTTTCTCACATAGGCCCTGATATTCACAACCTCTCTGCTCATGACATGTCAGTTCTGCTGCATTTACACTTTGTGCTTTTTATTTTATATCACTTTATACTTCAGATCAAATTTGTATTACATTTAAGCTTTGCACTTTGTATTTTGTATACAGCAGTGTATTTAGGATTGTGATTTTACAAACTCTGATTATGCCTTAACAGTTTTTTTTGTACCTTTAACAAATTAGGCTCATACTTTGTATATTTATGTGTATCTTTTACAAAATAGATTTGACTTTTCATGTCTTATTTGAATTAAAACTAAAAACCTGTCAGCTTTAGTTTCCCAGAGAGCGACATTACTTTATATGGGCCAGATAATCAAACATTCTCTAGTTTGGAGAGAGATTATAGTACAGACTTCAAATGGGCAAAACTCACTGAATTGTCTAACAAAAAGGGAAGGAACGGGGATGAGCGATGACTTCCATAGAAAGTAATGAAGCTGTCTGGAATACAAAATTTCACATAGAGAATAGAGATAGAGAGAAGGTAACTGGAGAACCCCTGTGGCTGATAAAGGCTTTGTTTGCATAAATTCCAAATTCAACAAATGTTTTCACTACAATTTAACTTGCTTTTGTCTATATTTTAGTATACATTACTTTTCTGTTAGTTAAAATACGTGTATAATGAATTGTGAGCAAACTTCACCTGCATACAGCTGGTGAGACAAACCAGTGAGACCAGCTTGTTTAAAATGCTTACAAAATTTCATAAGACTTGTGAGAGAGTTTCAGACATACACTGTTCCCCTGTTCAGTCCAGGGAACGGCTCTGTCATTTTCTGAAACTGTCAGTAACAAAGGAGAAAATACAAAGTGCAATGTAATTAGAAATAGTTACACAGAAATATACAAAGTACGGTCCTAAGTTATTAAAGTAACAGAGAAACTTTCAAAGCATAATCAGAATGTGTAAAATCACTGCTAGATCAAAATTTAAAATGTAATACAATATAAATGAGAAAGTACAAAGCTTAAATGCAATAATTCTGAAAGGACCCAATCTAAAATGTATTGTACTATCAAATGCACAAAGTTTAAGTGTAACAAAATTCTTATATCACGCAGTGCTATATTGCACTAGGCTTGTCTCTGCTTCACATACATAAATGAGAGAGTTCCACCCTTTTTCTTTTGAAAATTCAGTGAATTCAGCCTTTGTGAAGTCTGAACTACAATATCTCTCTAAGCTGGAGAATCTTTGAATATCCGGGCCATAGACATAAGGTCCCATATAAAGAAAGTAAACTTAATATAAGGCCAATACTGAAGATTGACTTGTTGGGACAACACTGGTAAGGGTAAGAAAATTTTTGGGTAATTTTACACTATTTAGTAAGGTTAGTAGATATGGATATTAAAGGCAAGTCTGCCTGATATATCCTAAAAGTATAAACGTATCTATTATTTCGTAGGATAGCCTTATGCTTGTCACAGGCATTCTTAAAGTCCCCCACAGTGTGTGTCATTACTACCTCTTGAGGAAGTTTATTCCACTAATCAATCACCCTTTTCTGTAATAATGTGCTTAACCAAATTAAAGCTATCCTAAGAACTAATTAAACTTATTCTTTCTTTTGGTTCATTACTGCCATCAAAATATATTTTTTTCTAGGAACTTGAGAAACCCTGCTCTAACAAAGTACTATAATTGGTAATGCTGGATACCTGAGGTTGCTTTCATGTTGCTCTCGCAGAAGTCTAGAGTCCTTTTCTTCCTGAAGCCTCAATGACTCTCTCAGATGTTGTGGTCTCTGCATGATTTCCTCCTCTAAAGCTCTCTCTTTCCCTGCATCTTCTAACTTAGATGTCTCTTCATCAAATTTTTGTGTAGCCTCAGTAGGTTTGGAGTAATTTTCAACTAAATTAGGGAAATCCACAACAGTTTCAGGGGGATCAATCTTATGACTGGATGACTCCTCAGACAAAGATACCGATTCCTCATCTAAATGACTTTGCCTGCATGACATGGTTTACAGAAATGAATACTAGGAACAATTCTCTGCAATGGTTACATTAATTTATTTTATGTGTTTCATGGACCAGTGCCCTGAACCTACCTTTCACTCCTTTCTGTAATGGCCTTGGCATGATCTTTAATGTGTGCTTCATTCAGATTATCCTTGATCTGCTCTTCCATGTGTTCCTCACTTACGTGATTTCTAGCATTTTCTTTGCTCACTTTCTCCACAACTTTCTCTTTTATATCTGTCATTTGGTCCATGTCAAGTTTCTTGCTTACATCTTCCTCGCTTATATCCTTTTCCTCTATATCTTCACTCAGGTCCTCCTCTTCTATTATATCCTGCATTTATATAGTTCTCATATTCAGATTTATTCATTAGCTACAACATGCCATGTTTTTATTATGATTTTCTGATTTAGTCTGTATCCTAATGATTTTTTTTACCCCAGGAGATATGAAATTAAGTTATACACTTTAAATGGTCTACACCTTAGCCATCATAAAGTCTTACCTTAGATTAAGCTGCAAATAGCCTCCTGCATCTTTCCTATATCATGCAGCAGGAATAGTAAAAAAAAAAAATTATTTTAAAATGAACATGGTTTCTGGCCACTTTGAAATGGCTGCCAAGCTCAGCCCACTGATGACATCAAGATCTGGGCTGCATATGGCATGCAATCAGAAAAGGCTCACTAGTTGGATTCAACAGACAGTCGATGCTATTCAGCAGAGGGCCTAAATGTAGCCCAGATCGTGATTTCATCAGTGGGCTGAGCTTGGCAAACATTTCAAAGTGGGCAGAAACAATATAAATTTTAAAATAACTTTAACATTCCTGTTTCAGGATATAGAAAGGGGTGCAGGAGGCTATTTGCTGCTTAATTTAATGTAAGACTTTTAGTTAACTAAGGTGTAGATTGTCCCTCTAAGAAGCCATACAAAACTGTAATTAAGCAATAATATATATATATATATATAGTGTATTAGAACAAAGAAAAACGAGGAACTGCAGACTCTTTTCCAAAGTGGTTAGTTTAATGAGCAGACAAGTGAAAGACACATACAAAACTGTAATTAAGCAATAATATATATATATATATATATTTATTTATTTATATTATTGTGTGCAATAAGCTGTCCCCTTCAAAGTCCAGCGAGCGTGGATCTATAAATATATATATATATATATATATATATATATATATATATATATATATATATATATATATATATATATATATATATATATGCAAAATAGAAATGGCTGCAGCACTCCAAGTTGTTTTTTATAACATTTTTATTACAAGCAGTGAAATACAGGCGACGTTTCGGGCCTCTGCCCTTTCTCAAGCCAAGTGATTAGTACATAATCCAACTCCACCTTTTATAGGCAGTCCATGTGACACAACACAGGTGTAAATAATTACAATTGTGATAATACATATTCTTACAACAGAATAAAAATAATCAATAAACAGTGATTTTGTTTTATAATCATAACTATGCATTTTTTATATACAAAAAACCTTGTGATTTTCAATTTATGTAATTCTTTAAACACCTTCTTATTATTAAATATTTAGTGTTACTGTGAGGAAAATATAAAGTGACCTTAACAGTTCATTATCTTATCTGTGAATTATGTGAGATAATTTCATGTTAGTGATTTTTCATTACCATTTATTTATACTATTAAAAATTTTTTTATTTTATTAAAAACAGTAATCAAACTAACAACTAAATTCTAATCTTGCAAGATATGTTTTATCTCTGATGGATGTTAAACAGGGGAATGCATACACTCTAATATTATTTACTATATGTAAACCATAACAACAGCATTCAAAATAAGATCCTTGCATTTTTACAAACAACCTATTTTTTTATTATGTTATTCAGCACATCTCTTTTTTCAAGTTGTTCTCTTTTCTTTATGTGAATCTTGATCTAAATCATAAAAAGAAAGTTTACAGTAAATTATCATAATCAACTCATTATAGAAACAAAAACAGGTTATAGTCTTTATTTAAACCTTTAGGGTGCATACTTTCTAGTCTATTGATCCAAATAACCTCTCTCTGCTGTAGTTTTTTAACCCTATCCTGTCCCCTTCTCTGTATTGGAACATGTTCAAGGATTTGAAACCTTAACTGGTTAACATTATGGTTTTTCTCTTTAAAGTGTGCAGATACAGGTAAATCTGAAATGGCCTTACGTATGGTGTATTTGTGTTGTGTGAGTCTGTCTTTCATTTTTTGGGTAGTTTCCCCTATGTATATTAGTCCACAGGGACATTTTAGAGAATATATGACATGATCCGTTTGACAAGTAAACAAACCATTAATCCTATACTTTTTACCCGTGTATGGGTGGACAACCTCACTGCCTGTAATCACACAGCTACAATGTGAACAATTATAACAGGGAAAAGTGCCTTTCTTTTTTGAAAATGACATTCTTGTCTTACTACTACCTATGTCAGTTTTGATTAAATAATCCTTTAAGTTTTTAGGTCTTTTATATGATAGCAATGGAAAAGATTGAAATTCCTTTATATCCTGATAATTATTTTTTAAAATATGCCAATGTTTTTTGACAATACCAGATATCTGCTTACTATTGACATTGTATGTGCTTACAAATGGAATTCTCTCCATCTGTCTGTTTTTCAATGTTTTTTGTAAAAGTTGATTACGAGGGATTTGATTAACCTTTTTTAATTCATCATCTAATATTTTTATCGGGTAACCCCTTTGTTTAAATTTTTGTCCCATTTCAAGTAACCTTCTATTGCATACATCTTCATCACTCACTATTCGTTTAACACGAATGTATTGTGATTTCGGTAGAGATTTAATTGTATTTTCTGGATGACAACTTGTATATGATAGAAACGTATTTTTATCAGTTTTTTTAACAAAAAGATCAGTTTTAAACTTATTTCCTTCTATTGCTACAGTCACATCCAGAAAATCAATGCATTTTCTATCATACTGCATAGTGAATTCAATATTAGCCGGGTTTGAATTAATTTGTTTTAGAAACACCTCAAGAGTATCTTCATTGCCTAACCATATCATATTTTGTTCCTTAACCAAGTATTGTTTCACTGATTGTACACCCCCACAAGTCCCTCATTAACCCACCGGGACGCCCCATTGTGGCAAGCGTTGATTGAGTCTTGTCAAATATAGCCACTTTTCTAGATAAAATACTTAAACCAATAGTGTCCAAACTATCATCTTATTTGGAGGATTCTACTGAATTCCTCAATAGGCTTAATGAGATTAAACTAAATGGCCAAGAAAACCCTATTCTAGTCACCTTAGACGTTAAGAATCTATATACAAGTATTCCCCATGTAGGGGGTGTACAATCAGTGAAACAATACTTGGTTAAGGAACAAATATATACAGGTTCACAAATTAATTTCATAATTGAATTATTGGCATTTGTATTGAACAACAATTATTTTCTATTTGGTGACATGTACTACCGGCAAAAGAGAGGCACCGCTATGGGTGCTAATATGGCGCCACCATACGCAGGCATATATATGGGCACATTTGAAGATGATTTCATCTATTCTAGTGAACTGTTTAAACAGCATGCTTGCGTATGGTGGCGCTATATAGACGATGTATTTATGATATGGTTAGGCAATGAAGATACTCTTGAGGTGTTTCTAAAACAAATTAATTCAAACCCGGCTAATATTGAATTCACTATGCAGTATGATAGAAAATGCATTGATTTTCTGGATGTGACTGTAGCAATAGAAGAAAATAAGTTTAAAACTGATCTTTTTGTTAAAAAAACTGATAAAAATATGTTTCTATCATATACAAGTTGTCATCCAGAAAATACAATTAAATCTCTACCGAAATCACAATACATTCGTGTTAAACGAATAGTGAGTGATGAAGATGTATGCAATAGAAGGTTACTTGAAATGGGACAAAAATTTAAACAAAGGGGTTACCCGATAAAAATATTAGATGATGAATTAAAAAAGGTTAATCAAATCCCTCGTAATCAACTTTTACAAAAAACATTGAAAAACAGACAGATGGAGAGAATTCCATTTGTAAGCACATACAATGTCAATAGTAAGCAGATATCTGGTATTGTCAAAAAACATTGGCATATTTTAAAAAATAATTATCAGGATATAAAGGAATTTCAATCTTTTCCATTGCTATCATATAAAAGACCTAAAAACTTAAAGGATTATTTAATCAAAACTGACATAGGTAGTAGTAAGACAAGAATGTCATTTTCAAAAAAGAAAGGCACTTTTCCCTGTTATAATTGTTCACATTGTAGCTGTGTGATTAAAGGCAGTGAGGTTGTCCACCCATACACGGGTAAAAAGTATAGGATTAATGGTTTGTTTACTTGTCAAACGGATCATGTCATATATTCTCTAAAATGTCCCTGTGGACTAATATACATAGGGGAAACTACCCAAAAAATGAAAGACAGACTCACACAACACAAATACACCATACGTAAGGCCATTTCAGATTTACCTGTATCTGCACACTTTAAAGAGAAAAACCATAATGTTAACCAGTTAAGGTTTCAAATCCTTGAACATGTTCCAATACAGAGAAGGGGACAGGATAGGGTTAAAAAACTACAGCAGAGAGAGGTTATTTGGATCAATAGACTAGAAAGTATGCACCCTAAAGGTTTAAATAAAGACTATAACCTGTTTTTGTTTCTATAATGAGTTGATTATGATAATTTACTGTAAACTTTCTTTTTATGATTTAGATCAAGATTCACATAAAGAAAAGAGAACAACTTGAAAAAAGAGATGTGCTGAATAACATAATAAAAAAATAGGTTGTTTGTAAAAATGCAAGGATCTTATTTTGAATGCTGTTGTTATGGTTTACATATAGTAAATAATATTAGAGTGTATGCATTCCCCTGTTTAACATCCATCAGAGATAAAACATATCTTGCAAGATTAGAATTTAGTTGTTAGTTTGATTACTGTTTTTAATAAAATAAATTTTTTTTTAATAGTATAAATAAATGGTAATGAAAAATCACTAACATGAAATTATCTCACATAATTCACAGATAAGATAATGAACTGTTAAGGTCACTTTATATTTTCCTCACAGTAACACTAAATATTTAATAATAAGAAGGTGTTTAAAGAATTACATAAATTGAAAATCACAAGGTTTTTTGTATATAAAAAATGCATAGTTATGATTATAAAACAAAATCACTGTTTATTGATTATTTTTATTCTGTTGTAAGAATATGTATTATCACAATTGTAATTATTTACACCTGTGTTGTGTCACATGGACTGCCTATAAAAGGTGGAGTTGGATTATGTACTAATCACTTGGCTTGAGAAAGGGCAGAGGCCCGAAACGTCGCCTGTATTTCACTGCTTGTAATAAAAATGTTATAAAAAACAACTTGGAGTGCTGCAGCCATTTCTATTTTGCATATTAATACCTGTCAAGGTGAGACAGCGGCTGCTTGCACCCTTATCGAGGACAGAATTGGTGCTGGACGTTAACTTGTTTATATATATATATATATATATATATACACACACACACACACACACATATATATATATATACATACATACATATATATACATACATACATATATATACACACACACACATATATATATATACATACATACATACATACACACACACACATACTGTGATAATGATGCTTAAACAGTACAGTTGACTCCTAGAAGAATTCAGACTTCACCATAGTTAGAGAAACATTTGTGGAACAATCTAAAGGCTGTGAAAAAGCTTTTTAATAATTGCCAAATAAAGGTAAGCCTTATATGATGGAAATTAAATTATCAGGTAAGCATAATTTATGTTTTTCTTCTTAAAAGGGAAGAGTCTACAGCTGCATTCATAACTTTTGGGAAAAGATTACCCTGAATGCAAACAACGGGTGGGTACAAAAGGCGGCCCCTTCGAAAGGCACCACAGCCTGATTACTCGACACCCGAAAAGTATAGACAACAATGCACATCAGTTACACCGCCGGCAAAGCCGAACTAAACCACTCAGTCCCAGAATCCACCAAGACCAAACAACCTCCCAGGAGTCAACCCTGCGGATCACGACCCCCATGAAAGTACCCGGCCAAGACCAGGACCGCTATCTGCCCCCAAAAAGGAGAACAGAATCACATGAAAATCCAAAAGGATCATTCCAGTTTGCAGAACATAGAACAACTCATGGTTGTCATACAATAGCAACGCCCAGGGAGATGTACTCCCTAGAACACAAGGACTGAGAAAGAGAAACATGTCCCAAAAAGGACTCGAGGAACACCCTCATATCCCTGACCCTGTACCATACCCAAGGTACTCCAGGAAAATCATGAGTTCCCCATTGCCTCATATTAAATCTAGATCTGCAAGCTAGACAGCAGAGACAGCAGAAATAGGATAACTATCCCAGCAGCTAGTAAAGAGTTCATCAAAAGGAACACCAACCGCTGAACGTGAAGTCCCAATGACCAGTTTCCAGGTAGAAAGCTGACTCACCGTTGCTAAACCCAAACACCGAAGGCATTTCAAAGCTTGCTAACACCCATATCAAAGTGCACAAGCTGTAGCTGGTTATACCCTCAAAGTGCAATATAGCTGTAGCTGGATTCAACTACAAACCTCCCAAGGGCTCACAGCCTTCCGAATATCGGCTCCAAGGAAGCCCCTTTCCAGTACCAAACGCCAGTGGAGAAGAGGAGGCCATCAGACCTCTCACAAAGGAGAGAACCGACTCTAAAGAGAAACGGTCAACCCTGCATAGAGTAACTGTCCCCCAATCTTCCCTCTAGGATATTAGTCCCAGCCCAAAGGCTAGTCAAGACCAAGGACAAGAGTCCCAGACTTCCCGGAAGAGAAAAGAAGGGTCAATGTAGGAACAAAGTCCCCGGTTAGACCGCTGACCGTTACTACAAACGGTATGCTACCATGAGTCAGGATAGACATTGTGCTCGGGTGCGAAACCCGCTACACGGCTGTCTCCTCAAACAAACAAGGAACACTTCTCAAGGGAAGGTCCTCAGACCCTCCACATCCATATATCAGAATCCAACATATAGCAGGAGCCCCATAAGTATCAAACCCTCAGCCTCCCGCTGCAGTAATGGAGGAACCAGTCATTACATTGCGACTCCCCTTCCAGGATTCTGAAACGCAAGAAGGTTAAAACCCTTACATGGCAAGACACCAAGGACCCACAGGTCGCTCGAAATACTAAGGTAACTCCGAACCCAAAGAACCCTACCCCCACTCTAGAAGAGAAAGGCTGAAACAACGGTAAACCACCCTACCATAGAGGCGAGACCCCTCGGCCATATCGCCAACCCAGGTGAAGATACCTGGAGTCTACAGGAACAGTGTAAATGTGTCAGAAGACCAGTAGGGGACCGTCAGAGGGATCGAAAGCTTAAGCCACAAACAAATAGGCATCTCTCACAGAGCCCCAGCCTCTACGGAGAGAGGCCCGCGGAACCCCAAACAGCTAGAGTGAGAACGAACCGTCTACACCCATCCAAGGAGAGACACAGACCCAGGTCAGGGTCCTCAAAAAAGGAATCAAATGAAGATCCAACTTCCAGAGGAACCCTAAGCTGCTTCCTACACCTCTAAAGTCCGTAGACTTAGCGATCTAGCAATAGCCTCAAACCCAAGAGTCACAAGGACTTCCTTAACGGTCTAAGATTCAGCACCCAGGGCACTTGGATCGCAAAGAAATCTTGTAGGCAAGCGTTAATACATGCTACACACACAGGAAAGGTAGCAACCAACACCCAAATGTGAATGAGAACCCTGTACCACTGCTCGCCATCCCAGAGAATCATACTCAAGACACCGCCAACGAAGCCCCTAACAGAGCATCGAGAATAAATGGTCAACTACCTGACCCCAGAATGCAGCCCTCCATAACCGACCTCACCTCTTCACTGACACGCCCCAAAGCTAGCGATGCAAAGAGGACGGGCAGACACCCAAACGTCAAGAGCATGGTCAGACCAAGGGTAATGAAAGAGACAACAGCCAGAGATCCTTGAAGAATCTTCCAAAAATCTTCTTTAAGCAGGCAAAAGCTGGAGCTTAAATAAAAAGAGAGAGAGAGATGCACTCAGCTGAGACAGAACAAAAGCTGGAAAAACTTCCGTGCCTGTTCATTTTATTATAGTGTGTCACTCAGGGTGCATACTCTTTTAGCACACTATGCCCCTTCACAGAGAAAAAATATCCTGTAGCATATCAGTCTGATCCTGCCCAATGACAGTCCAGCGCCAAAATACCAGGCAATTCTTCTCTGAACAAGAGAAAACAACAACCCCAGACGATCGTTTCGGCCTTTTGTGGGCCTCGTCAGTGAGGTGCAGTCGCATCTCTCTAAGGGCATGTGTGCAAGGAGTCCACGTCAGGTTTCCCCTTTTACTCTTAGGGAGACCCATGAGCAATTTGCATAAATAAAAAGAGAGAGAGAGATGCACTCAGCTGAGACAGAACAAAAGCTGGAAAAACTTCCGTGCCTGTTCATTTTATTATAGTGTGTCACTCAGGGTGCATACTCTTTTAGCACACTATGCCCCTTCACAGAGAAAAAATATCCTGTAGCATATCAGTCTGATCCTGCCCAATGACAGTCCAGCGCCAAAATACCAGGCAATTCTTCTCTGAACAAGAGAAAACAACAACCCCAGACGATCGTTTCGGCCTTTTGTGGGCCTCGTCAGTGAGGTGCAGTCGCATCT